>NW_021940535.1:12556707-12767569 GCF_001715985.3 Manacus vitellinus | reverse complement strand
TCTATGATTCTATGATTCTGTGACTCACATAATCACAGAATCAATTAGGTTGGAAAAGACCTCTGAGATCATCGAGTCCGACCTATGACCGAACACCACCATGTAAACTAGACCATGGCACTAAGTGCCACATATCCAGTCTTTCTTTAAACACCTCTAAGGATGGTGACTCCACCACCTCCCTGGGCAGACCATTCCAGTGTCTAACCAACCTTTCTGTGAATAAATTCTTCCTCATGTCCAATCTAAACCTCCCCTGGTGCACCTTAAGACTATGCCCTCTTGTTACTTGGGAGAAGAGACTGACTCCCACCTGACTACAACCTCCTTTCAGGTTGTTCTAGAGAGCAATAAGGTCACCCCTGAGTCTTCTTTTCTTTGGAATAAACAAGCCCAGCTCCCTCAGCAGCTCCTCATAGACTTGTGCTCCAGACACTTCACCCGCTTCATTGCCCTTCTCCAGACTCACCCCAACACCTCAATGTGCTTCCTGAATTGAGGGGCCTGGAACTGAACACAGTACTTTAGGTGTGGCCTCACTGGTGCCAAATGCAGGGGAAAAATCACTTCCCTAAATTGCTCCCCATCCCACCTCTCCCATGGTTGTCAGCCACGGGCAAGGGGAGCAGGCACAGCCCAAGGGTGCCTCTGCGGTGTTTTAAGAACAGAGTGGGTTTTTTTTCATTCACTTTTTGATGGAGGTACTCATGGTTAGCTCCTGAAGCTGGGTTTTCTAGCCTTAAAGAGAGCACTTTCAGTGTGTAACCAGTTCAGCTTTTTGTTTATGCTTTCAGAATTTCTCCTTAATCTGGGGGGTGGGATACTTGAGGACTGGGGTCCTTCCACAAGGAGCCAGATGGCAAAGGCAAGGGCAAATGGGAACAAGTTTTACAGCAGAGGTTTCATCTTGACATAAGAAAAAAAGTGTTGATAGTAAGATCAACTGTTCATTGAAAACCTCCCCAGGACATGGTAGAATTCCCATTGCTGGAGGTTTTCAAGAGTGCTTAGACAGGGTGCTAGATAATCTCTTTTTCCCACAGAAGGTTGGACCAGGGAATCTTTCAAGGTCCCTTCTAACTTGGGCAATTCCGTGATTCTGTGAGCATTTATTTCTGCCTGAAAATACAGCTTATTGCAAGGCATTGTTTTCACCTTATATCCCTTCCTTCTTAACCTCATCTAATGCTTGCTTTCTTATCTCCCTTGCCTGCCTTTTGCAGTCAATATTCTCTGAGAAGATCATAGCTCTATATGTTGTCTTAATCTAATTCCCTCCAGCTCCTGCCTTTTTACAGAGGCAATATCAGATGAAGAAATTCAGGTCTCTGTTTCTGTGTCATACTCCTTTACTACTAACGAGACAGAATCAGCTCATTCTCATTTGTCGTTCCTCTTTGAGACATTTTCATCCCTCTTTTCCTTTTGTCTCCTTTAATGCTATAACTTGCCATCTCCCAGCTCCTCTTCCTGCCTCCTGATTTTGATTCTTGCTTCTCTCCTTCTTCCTCTCCTCATTTTCCCAAATATGGTGTAGGGGTAGACATTTGCATGTTGATGATGCTTTGTACCTAAATTTTGCTTATGGCCATACCTATTTTCATTTGACTACAGCCAAAGCTTTTAATGCTTTTTAATGGTTTTTTAATGCTTTTAATGTTTTTTTTTCCCAGGCATTAAAAAAACAAAGATCCAAAACTTTGATATAATCTATTCTGTGAATTCCCCAATGGTTACTTTCACTCTCGTGCCAATACTGAGTCAGAACAGGAGTCACTCCAGTCCTGTATTCCTCTAACTGGAGTGTAGTTGATGCTTGTTGAAAGAGTACAAGAATAGGTCAAATTTATAGTATTTTGTCTCAGCTTCCTGTAGCCTGGGTTGAAGTCACCTTTAAAAAAGCCCCAAAACATTAAACCAACCCCATCCCTTTTCTCAGTGTAATTTTTTATCTCCCCTGCTTATAAAAAATTATGATAACATCTCACACATCTTTTATTTTGCCCATAATTTTGTGTTCTTTGCTATCTCTTCCGTTCCTTCTTTCATCATACATTTAATCTCTTTTCAATCTCCTCTATGTTTTCTTCTATATGGAGCGACCAGAATGGTGTGCAGTATTACAGTTGTATCATTAATTTTGTATCCCGGTGTACTGTTTTCTTCTGTTTCATAATTTTTCCTAACACTTGTATTCGCCTTTTTAACCACGGCTGAGCACTTACTGAAGTTCTGAGCACCCTCCAGAATGACTCAGCTTTCCTGGGAAAGGATAGACAGTTTAGCATCTGCCATTATGTACCTAATGTGCTGTTTCCCCCCTGTGATTTGGCAGCATTTAATTTCACAGGCTGCTTACTACATACACAGGAGAGATCCCTGCACAACATTCTGTAGTAGGCTTTCACAAACCAGAGTATTTGTTAGAAGTATAAATCTGGTCCTTTGAGGAGATAGTGAGGTGCAGTTTTAACATGCTGATGGGATTAGACTATCAGGTGGACATCAGACAGCCTTTATGGCTGCCTCAGCTGTGTGGAGCAGGAAGTGATACTGAGTGTCATGGTTCTATTCTGCCTTTGATTCAACTCTAAGTCCTATAGCTCAGCTTGACCGAAGGTAACCAAAACTGTCATTGTCCTTCCTTTACACGTGAAAAAATACACCCATCAATACGAAAATGAGAAAGAGTCTGCCCCTTCGTCTATGATGACAACATTTTGCCAATTATATTTGACTACAGTCCCGCTTCCATTTATCCACAAGAATAAAATTGATATCTGGAATCCTTCATGTAGAGGATGAAAATATGACCACAGTTCACGAACAAGCAGGAAAGACTCTTTGGTAAGATTTGCATCTCTGACTGTGTCAGAGCACACCTGGGTGAAACCAAGCTAATTAACAGTGAAGTTAAGCTTGGTGAAAAGCTGAATTTATTAGTTTGGTTTGAATTGTTAACTTAGCTTAATAATCATTGGCTAACCTTAATATATTTAGCGCTAATGCAGGAAGTATATTTATCAATGGCTATTCCAAATCTTTATTTCTGTTGCTTCAATAAACCACACCGGTTGTGACTTTGTGATTGGGAAAGTTCTTATCGAACATGATTAGACTTATAGTGCTACATTGGTTATAATCAGAAATTCAGCCTAGCTGCACCCAGCCCCTCTGATCTCTGAGGACTAGCTGGAATGCAAGGGGGGTTAGTTTCTGCCAAATTTCATACTCTAATGCAGCACTGTCATACCTCTTCTCCCTATTATTTCTTGCCATTTCTAGGTAACTTCTGAGTTTTTACAGTAGTTGACCACTTTGTTCGAAAACAGAAGTTGGATATGCTGTATTTAAGTTTCGTAGAGGCCTCCCCTTTAACACTTTAAGAACTGGCATCCCATGCATTTTACCAATGATTTCATTTTCCTCTACTTGTTAGAGAAGGGCACTGTGTGGGAATCTCTAAGTGTCCCTTTACTGAACTGCCTTCCAAATTTTCACTTTCTTATGAAGGACGTAAGAGATTATCCTTTTACAAGTTGCTTACCAAAACTTCTACATGAAATGTTGTTCATATTCTGACCCTATTGCTTAGCCAGGACAGTGTTATCTCATTGCTTCCATGGACTGTATTATTTCATGTTGGGTCAGACTATAGGTAATCTCTTTCTATTTTTAGTTCCAAGTAGAGCAAAATATGATAGTTGTCACTACTGTAAAATAAATAATAAAACTAATCACTGTATTGGCCTCCCTCCCTTCATGTAATTTTTATTATTTCAGTCATTTAAGTATGTTGACTAATCTTTTTATTCTACATTAAAAAGTTCTCTCTTTGTGTTTTCCCTTTTGATTCAGTACAGTAAGTGCCAGGTAAAATTATTTTAGACATATGATGGTTAATATTTTAAAGACTGAGACAGACCTTAGACTTAGAGCATGCACTGAAGTGACAAGAAGCTAAGGAAGGTAAAGTGTGTTACTAAACAGTGACTGCTATTTGTTCAGAACATCACTGAAAATCAATACCTGTTTCATCAATAACTTGTTGGACGTGTACGCACAATTGTTAAATGGATTCTGCAAAACTTTAGAGAAATGCTGCCTATATTTTTCAGCTACGTAGGAGAAACTCCTTGTATCTATATTTGTGGGTCTACTTTGGTTGGGCTGTTCCAGAGCAAATCTGTGTTAACAGATGATTGGAGTCTGTGTATATTCTCTAGTGCATAAAATGTTTTCTTAAACAGACTAACTGATCTTGGCTCGTTTTTCTGTGAAGTACCACCAATTTATTGTTACATAGGGTACCTAAGTATTGTATTTTCAGGGCTGAACCCTTACATATAGAGTATGTGGAACTCTTTTTGCTAGAAAATTAAATTTTCCTTGATTGAGGACTTCTGAATATGAATCCAGACCCCTGACTGCTTCTGATGCTGCTTAATGATATGAAATTAAGAAGGCAGGTAAAGCACAGCTGAAAATAAAGCCTTAAAGTTTGTATATAGTATTTTAATGTTTCATATGCTAGAAATACCTTCTATAAAGAGGACTTTGAATATACGAAACTACTTGAAAAAAAGAATCAATTATATTATACCACTAGATGTCCATCTACAGTTAGATTGAAGCTAGAAGTTTTTACATGGTTAAAGGAACAGAAATTGAACAAATACATTTTTAGTTTGGCTCTGGTTTAGCTACAAGTGTGGTTGAATTTGCTTTGGTTAATTTTGGTTTTGAAGTTTTCTTGACTCAGTCACAGAGATTTAGATTTGTTTTTTGCAGTCTAAACTGGTCAGAAATTTTGGGTCCTGCTGCTCCCCAAACACTAAAGAAATAGCAGTATGAAATATAAAATCATGTAACTGTAGATTCTGTAGATTTTTTTAATTAAGTAGCACAATTTCAGCAGAGATTATTGCAGTTCTCTAAAATTTCTTTAACTAGTTTCATACAAAAAGTAATACAATTTTCTAAAAGTAAAGATTTCTTCCTTACACTTTCAAAACAGTGGTTCTCAACTTTATGGGCTGTAACTTGTGGCATTTGTTTAGAAACAACAGTTATGGTGACAGGAACTGTGATCCTAACTATGGAAAGAGGGAAGAAAAAGGAGAAATATATCTTGATAACAAGAATATTCTTCACCTTTGTAGTTAGTGAACGCACTTCTTTTGGGAATTGCATCTGCAGATTCTTTCTTCTGACTGTGTTGACTGGGAAGAGAAGCCTAATAATGAAATAAAACTTTATATAAAAAAGTTTGAGTGAAAGGCACCAATGACACTATGAATTAGGGCATTAACTAAGAGATCTCCACATGCTATTTACGCATATATGTATATAATTATTTATATAAATCAAAGTTTTATGCAATCTTGCATATAAAAAAATATGCAGTGAATTATGGCAGGATGGTGTTTTTCAGTTTACTCAAAGTATTATCGGGTTGCTGACTCTTAGAAGTTAGTCATCAGAGAATTGTAGAAAATGTTAAATTCTGACACTATTGCAGTGTTCTCCCCTTTACTTAGATTTCAAAGATTAATTCTGTGGTTTTATAAGGAGTCTACAAAACTTGGTTTTGGTTTAGGAAAAAAAGCAGACTATCAACCAGGATAACCAAAGCCAGAACCTTTGTTGTGCTTTGTAAATGAGCTAATATAAAAATGCTATGGAATGTGGGAGGAAGAGGAATACAAGTTTTGTTCGAGCCTCATACACATGAGCTGCGATATGTTAAGAATTCATGAGCATATTTAACTGAGGTGGCATTTTGAGTCTGTTGAATGACTTTGCCAGGGACAAGATTTCCCTTTTTAGGGACTGGTGGGAGAAACTAATATAACTGTGTTTGATAATCAAAGGTCTAGCTGGCATCATTAGTGCCAAAATAAATTGTTAAACACTATTATCTCTCTTAAGTGTGACATGACAAGTGTGATAGCAATAGAGTCAGTACAATATAAAGGTGAAATGTGACTCCTATGTTTTCTTTCACTTATTTATGCTGACATGGAACTAGAAAGGTTACTCTGTTGTGCACCAAAAGGTATCTAGCACGCTGGTCGGTATGCTCTTTGTAATTTAGTTCAGTTTCTTGCCATGAGCTCTCTCCTCTACCTTTCCTTCTTTTATCACAATCACTGCCTACTTTTCAATGCTAATTTTCTCTATTCAGTAAATAGATTGCTGTATGTAAAACATTGTCATAATAAAAACTAGGTTGTCACTTAACAGTAATTCTTTCCCTTCTGTGTGCTGCATTATACCAAGGAAAAGCTCTGGAGCAAATTAACACCTGGGCACTGACAATTTCTTGCTGTTAATATCCCAGGTTACTCCTCAAAACTGCTCAAGGTAATTAAAATAATTAACATAGCCCTGGTTAATTTTCTCAATGTCAAGGACAGAAAGGTTCTAAAATAGATGCCCAAATGTATCTCTCTCATCTGTTGAAAAACATTTCTGTAAAGAAAACAGTATTCTTTACAGGATAGCAAATTTTTACAGGAAGCAACTTCTAAAGGGTTAATATTGGCTGATTTTTTTTTTTCTTTTTGAAGAAAAATTAAAATTCAGACTCTATGCATTGGGCAAGAGGGGCCTTTTTTTAAAGTGTTCTTTTGGTGCTATTTATTTTCTCATTTTCAATGAAGGCATTTTAATTAGCATGAATAATGTTATTTGCAAGAAACTTGAATTTAATCAAGCAAGTCTTTTACTGAAAACAGCTTGTTATACTGTCAGATTTGTACTCCCAGGGAATTAAAAATTTAAAACACATTCCTCATTGTGATGGGGTGGCTTTGGCTAGCAGGCAAGCTCTCACACTTCTACCCCCACAGCAGGATAGGACTGGGGGAGGAACAGAGAAAACAAGAAGCACAGGAGTGAGAAAACTCATGGGTCAAAATAGAGACAAGGAAATAATTCACCAGTTACTGTTGTTGCAAAACAGACTCTGGTTGGGGAATTTAAATTAATTTATTGCTCGTTAACATAAACGTTTAATTAGTGGTTTGGGGATTGGAAACCAAAGATAACAAACATTTAAATGCTTTGTAAAAACACTTTCCTTCTCCCTTTTTCAGACTCAACTTCACTCCAGACACCTTACCTCCCCTCCTGTTACTGATGCAAGTTGCACCTAGTAACTAGTGAGGTGATGTGTGATGCAGGATTTAGAGGTTGGTATGTAGCAGTTTCTCTTTGCTGTTCCTTTTTTTGTCTTCTGCTACTCCTTTGTGCTTATTTATTCACTATGCTCTGGTGTGAGTCCTCCATTGACCGAAGTCCCATTGGGAGTTTACCTGCTCCAGCATGGGCTGCAGTCCCTTTGGGGTTGCACCTGCTTCAGCCTCTGACTCTGACCTTGGTGCTCCTTTGCTACCCTACATTGATCCTCTCAGTTTTAGCTATTTCTGCCCTTTCTTAAAACTGTTTTCAGAGAGGTGGGACAAACTTTGGCTGGCTCAGCTTTAGCCTGCGGTAGGTCCATTGCTGAGTCAGCTGTTTGACACACCCCTTCTCACAGAGGCCGCTCCTGCAGCCCCGCCACCACTACTGAAAGTGTTCTTTTTACCCAGTGCACTCACAAAGGGATTAACTTGAAGGGAAATAAGAGATAATTACAAGTAAGGATTTTTTCCCCCTCAGATTTGTTAGCAGGAAAATTGGTAAAGCTAAGGCAGTCAGTTGGACTGGATTAGCTACTGTTTGATATAACTCATGTAAGGCACAACTGAAAATATTTCTGAGGGCAACATGACCCATAGAGAGGCTACATGGAGTCCAGGTTCCCTTTGTAGGGTTACCCTCTGCTATTTGCAGTGAGTGTACCCTGAAGTGCAGGTTATGGACTAAACTAAACCCACAGCTGCAGAAGGAAGCAGTCCCTGTTGCCTCAGCTGATGTTGCTGAGCCTGAGAGGGAAGACCCTTGTTGAAGACCTAGTTGCAACATGTTGGTGAACAAGGGAACAGAAGTTAGAAACCACTGATACCTCCTGTGCATTGTCCTTCATGTACAGGTGGTGTTCTCCTGTGGCTGCTGCTCTTGTGAAGGTTTGGGTATTAAGGGTGTTTGCTTCTGCTGTTGGAAGGATATTCATGTAAGAAAACTACAGTCTGAACTTGATGTATGTCAGCCCCACTGTGCCAGGTACTGTGTAAATGCTTTCCTCCTGCAATACTACATAGTGAGATCAGTGAGAAAGAAAAACTACTTTGTGCATAGTGCCTTTGAGAGGATAATGTGTTTGGGGCAACTGCTGACTGAGTTTGCATGTGACCTTCCCAAACACTAATTTTGTTTGTGTATCATACCTTATTTGAGACTGTCTCTTTCAGGTGCATGATGGGTCTCAACTATCTTTTTTTTCCCCCTCTTTCCTCTGAAGCTTATATTACATGGTAGATTCATCTGAATTGAACTCCCTTTCAATTCCAAACCGTTTGGAGAAGCTTGGCAGAGGTAGTCTCTTCTTCAGAATATGACAAGACTGGGTATTTTACCCTCCTGCCAATACTACTGATACAGTTGGCCTGGAAACATCCTGATTCTTTTGCTTGATGTGCTTACTCTAATTAAGAAACAATTTTTCGTTTAGTTAAAATAAGGACAGACACATTACTGTAAGCAGCAAGAAGGCAGGCAGCAGGCAGATTCCACAACGACTGCTAAAATAAAGCCATTTGCACTGCATAGGGATGCAGCAAAAAAAAATAAGGACAGTGAAGTCCTGGGAACACAAATGTGTATGTAATGATGGACCTCATTCAGTTATTGTATAGCTAAACTTTTATTTTACCCTTGCAAATGTCAATGGGATTCATGTGCATAAGTGTTTTTACAGCTGGAACAAGCGAAATTATAGGTACACTACCTTTGAATCCCTTAGTCTAACCATAACTCTACAGCTATTAATAAAAAAAGCATGCAAAAAAAAATCTAGTCAGTTTTTCAATGAAAACCCAACTATTATTTTTTCCTTCTGTAAGAAACCAGAGTATCCCTTTAGTCCTGTGGGACCATTATGCAGTATTTAACTGTGTGATAAAATAACACTGAGCCTAGTACGTAGAAGGTTTTATAATCCTTGTTGTTGCAGCATGTCTGCTCTGAACTACCAAAATAAAATGTGTGAGTACAATCAGAAGGAATTAAGGACAGAAAACCATGACCTGGAAATGTCACTTCTGATCTGACTGTCATACCCTATAACCCTTCCATACGGTGGTGGGCTTTACATGTGACTGTCTCATTTTTATTACGTTTTTACTTATATGTTGAATGTTTTAAAGTTAAAAGGCAATAAGATATTTCTTTAGTTTTCAATGAAATTATGTCTGCTTCACATGACTGAATGAACAGAAAGATGATATAAAAATGTCCCTCAGAACTAAGACAACTCCTGTGCTTTTTTTATTTTTAAAGTACTGCAGGCAAGGAAGTTAGCACTGAACATGGTCTAGAAAACAGAACTGTGACCTCCGTAAGTATTGGTGGGTGAACATTTCTTTGCCTGTTTTGCTGCCTAGAAACAGACAAAGAAGCACTTTAAAGCTGGAACTGGAGCAGTCTGGAAGTTATAACTGTTTATGGCAAAATCCCCAGTGTTTCTTGCAGGAAATTGTCTTTCTGCTGTGCTTTACAAGCGGCTCGAGCATATGTTTTTTTAAAGTGGACCCTACTGTTAGAGCTTAACTTCAATGATCTTTAACCTGAGTTCTAAGAGGAATCCTTGTGTTCTGTATGATGATAAATTTTTCAGCTCCTTGGTTTAGCAAAAATTTTTCAAATCATTTTTCCACCCTCCCAGGAAGTCTGTGTGAGATGTGCTGCTGGGAGAGCTCTTGTCCTTAGGCAAGTATGAGTGCCACTTGGTAAAATACACTGTCGTTCCTTAACAGGCATAATCTTTTGCTTTTCAGAGGTGATAAATAAAATGCCATAACAGGACTATTCTTGATCCACAGGGCTGGATAGCTTGCTTCTCATTTTATGGCAATTTTAGCATTTGGATAACTAACCATAAACCTCTGAATGGCAACATTTGATATGAGCCGCTGTCCATCTAAGCTGCTATCCTGTTTTTGATGAACAAATGCAGATATGTAAGGAAGAGCAAAAGAACACAGCAGACCTGTAGTAATGCTCAAGGATCAGAGACTCTTAGAGCTAAAAGGTGGCATCTTTAAATATATCTCTGATATATTTACTTCCAATTCATCGACTATTTGTGCTTATCTGAAGTCTTAGCATTCACAACACCCTGCTGCAAAGCATTTCACAACTTAAGCACTCAATACATGAGCCTCCATCTGACCTGCTGTGAGTCTCCCAGCATCTAGCTTCAGTTGATATCCTGTCCTTTTGTTGAAGAGCCATTGTCTCCAAGCTGCTCATGGCTCTATAAACATCCATCATATCTTTACTCAGTCATCTTTTTTTTCCACTAGACTGAATAGTCATTTTATACTTGGAAGTCATAGAATCATTGAATCATAGAATCAACTGGGTTGGAAAAGACCTCTGAGATCATCAAGCCCAACCCTTGATCCAACACCGCTGTGGTTACTAGACCATGGCACTAAGTGCCACATACAGTCTCTTAAAAACCTCCAGGGATGGTGAATCCACCACCTCCCTGTGCAGCCCATTCCAATACCCGATTTCTCTCTCTGTAAAAAATTTCTTCCTAAAAAGTCTTTCTATACCTTTTGTTTAGCCCTTTTACCCTGCCTTGTGCTTGGATGAATCTGCAGAGTTATTGCTGGTCTCTGAAATCACTGTTACTTTACTCCCCTGGAGACATGGGGATTTGATCATCTGGGAGAAAAAAAGAGCAGGAAAAAAGCACATGGGCTTGAAGGGTCTGAGTTGTCCAGTCAAGTTCTCCTCTAATTGGAGGCAACTATGCAAACATTGCTGCTTTTTTTTCCTCTCATGTGAAACCCTTCAATAGATCAAAATCTTCAAAACCAAACAATATGTCTCAAGAACAGAAGTAAAAATCAAGCAAAATCAACATTTAGGTGAGGGTGATATGGGTTACGAAGCAATAAAGGGAAATCAATGAAGTAGGAAGGGTGTGCAATTGTGCATGTTTTATTAACTTGATCTCATCTCATCTTTATGTACCAGTCGAGTGGGAAGTACTCCAGTTTCTATTAGAGCTCAATAAACCCTCCATTCTTAGGAATATAGCAAGGTTCACTTTGCCAGATGTTCTAATTTCCTTTCTTTTGTATGAAAATTGGTGATTGCCAGAGGAGGAAAACATATTTCTGTAGAAGGTGGGTGTATCTTTGAGGAATTTCTTTATGTGTTCTTCTCTGGTTGAAATCCCAATTACTGTTGCTAAATACCAATATTGCCACGTCAAGGTTTGACTTCAGGAATGATCTATGTCAAAAGCCAAGAATGTAGAGATCATGCAGAATGTATAGCCTTAAAGTTTATACTACTCTTTTTCAGTGTTAAAGCTTTAGAGGTTTTACTTTTTGAATTTCCTGTTTTGAAATACTCAGATTTTTCTATATCTCTAGTAAGGCACAAAATTAATCAAATGGAAATAGAGCTTATTTAGAGCTCAATGTATGTTCTTCTAGACAGTGCACATGCATTCAGATCAAGACTAAAGACATGGTGAAGACTTATGTTGCTGGGGTTAAAAGGTTATGATGCAGGCGTGGCATTCTAGTACAGATAAGGACAGCGGAGTTTTCGCCATAAGCCTGAGTTTGTTCCCTTCACCAGTAATCACACAAAAACTGTATTGTGCTCAAAAGCTAACCTCAGCTACAACAAGGCAAGCCTGCCTATTGCTTTCCCTCCACATCCCCAGTTTGCTTCTATCTATGAAGCACCTTAATGTTCCCAGCAATTTATGCAAAACCCCCCCCTGGTTCCCAAGAGACCTAGCTAAAAGCTTTGCTATTCATCATAAGAAAATAAATTATATAGTAGTTTTCTTTTGACCCAGAAAACAATATCATGCTTTGAGTTAATTAAGGAATAAAGACTGATCTTACATTAAACTATGGAAAGGTCTACAGATGCATTCATTTTTTAGACTGGAGTTGGTTGAGTCCTAGGACTCAGTTCTGACTGAGCATTTTAACAGGGTTTTTGTGTAAGAAAAATTAACTTTAGTAATACATAGTATTAATTCACCTCTTCCTGGCTTCTGCAATGCAGATATAAAACTCCCTGTAGTGATATTCATGTGATGGCTTCAGTCCTCTGAAACTAAGAGAATGTCTTTTTTTCTGTTTGAAACTGGTGGCCACCTAAGGCATCAACCAGCTGTCATGGCAGTTTGTCTGTGTTAGGATGGGTGGGAGTCTGTTCTTCTAGCAGCTAATGTTGCTCCTCTGGCCCTGCTCCTTAACTTCAGTAAGCCCTGCCTAATTCTTGACGTGGGATGCGAGCCTGTGTGCAAAGAGACCTAAGTACCTTGTAACAGGTGGTATTTTGTATTAGTTTTGTTTGGGAGGGTAAATGAGCTCAGTGTTACCAACTAATGGGGTTAGGTCATCCCATAGCAATGACAGCTACCCAGTTTTCTACATGTAGATGTTTTGTGTTCCTCAGTTTTGTCTATGTTCTTTGATGGCATGTGTTCACTGCTGGAACTACCATGGAGCCATAAGATGTCACTGCAGGGTTGAAAACTGAGCCAGAGGTGTTTGTAGGAAGTTTTAAAAGGAAGGTTTTTAGATGTGTTTTTATGAAGAATTCTCACCTTCCTAGGGTTTTTTACCTGTAGAGGATTAAAGCATTACCCATGTACTGTCATCTTGTGAATGTTGAGGCCTCTAGCTGGGTAGCTGCCTCTGGCTCTCTAGCCTGAACACCTGTTTGGTTTCCCACAAATGTGCCATAGCATCATGGTGATCCTGAAACTTTTTCAGATATTCTGCAAAGAGATATAATTTGATCCATCAGGAAGGGCAAACATTCAGCAGTCTCAGTCCCATACACTGACTAGTGGGCTCTCTACCCTCCAAATACAGGAGAGATTAGCAAAATATTACAGTATTTAATACCTGAAAACAGTTTTTCAATAAAAGACACCATAAAATATAATTAAACCAACTACATCATCTCTAAAAAAAACCACACATGCGTGCAAAAAAACCAAAAAAAAAAAAACCAACAAAAAAACCAAACTCAAAACCAAACCAACCAACCAAACCTAACAAACAAACAAACAAACAAACAAACAAAATAGTACAACTGCCCCATTAGTTGATGTAATACAGTTCACACTGTGTAGAACATCTTTTGATGGGAGCAGGGATAGATTTGACAGAAATATTAACTACGTGATCTCTGTTCCAGCGTTAGCCTTGATTACAGTGGCATTATGAGCTCATCTTTCTTTCAGGTTTTACATCTTTGTTAGTTACCATCTTCAGAAGGAATGGACTTTCTCACTAAATCTTTCTTTCACTGGAAACAACCCAAAAGATCTCTCTTGTACCTCGAAGTATTGTGACCTGTAGAGTCACTCTTACAATAGCTGGTCATTGCCAGTGCCAGGCAGTCTAAAGTACAACAGCTTTTCCTTTTCCTTCTAAGGGAAGAGATTACTGGAGAGGTTGGAATAAAAGCCCCATCTGTACACCAGATCCTTATCTACTGTGAACTGTGCTGTTGAAGTCTGTGATGCTTTGCTGATTTGTATCCCAAAGGATATGTTGAATAGGAAATAAATCAGGAAAAAAGCAAAGTTGCTGCCTGTCTTTACTGAGACAGCTGATTGCTATAAAATGGAACAAAAAGTGTGTGGGTTTTGAGACTGTATGATACATAGAAGATATTTCCTGGAGAAAAAAAGATTACACAGCTGTAGTTGAAAATAAAATGAAAGGTTGAATGAGAAGAAGTCAGGGTGCAGGGAGGCAATCACGAAAGCCAAGGCACATCTGGAGCTGAACCTGGCTAGGGATATGAAAAATAACAAGGAGGTTTTCTTCAGGTAGATGGGACAACAAAGGAAGAGAAAGAAACTGTACCGTCCCTGATTGGTGAGAAATGGGAGACCTGTCTAAAACTGATATGTACAAGACTGAGATACTCAACAACTTTTTTTCTCAATTCGTAGAATCCAAAGGCAGGGACTGGGAAAAAGAAGTACTGCATACCTTAGAAGAAGATCAGGCTTGAGACCAGCTAAGGAACCTGAATGTGCACAAGTCATACCTATTCCAGATGCCTGTGCCTTCCATCCCCACCTTCCAGGTGCCTTTGCACAACATGTATGAGGCTCTGCAACTGGAACCAAATAATGACGAAGACGGTTCATCTAGCTTGACGGTAGCACTGAGGTTAAGTCGCCCTACTCCCCGCATCAAAACTGCTTCCATACAGCAAAAAAGACAGGTGAGACTCCCTTCTGAAGGGAACAGAAGGCCCAGTATGCAGTCTGGACCCATTTCTTAGGGAAGTCTGCTGCCTCCATGGGACCCAGAATAAAGATATGAAGAGAAAGTTTCCTACTCTGGTGTGCCCCTCAGTTAATTATCCATCAGTGATTTTTCAGGTAGGCAGCCGTGAAGTTGAAACAAAAAGTTCAAGAGTAATCAAGAGAGATTGCAAGGCCTTGGGATGATTGGTTAAAGAATCAGGAGCACAAGGCCTGAAGTTGTGTCAGGGGAGGTTTAGGTGGATATTAGAAAAAGGTTCTTCACCCAGAGCATGGTTGGGCACTGGAACAGGCTCCTCAGGGAAGTGGTCACAGCACCAACCCTGGCAGAGTTCAAGAAGCATTTGGATGATACTCTCAGGCACACGGTGTAACTCTTGGGGATGGTCCTGTGCAGGGCCAGGAGACGGACTCAGTGATCCTTGTGGGTCCCTTCCAACTCAGCATATTCTGTGATTCTGTACTGTTCATCCCTATCCTAAGTAGACACAGTGGCTTCAAACTGACAGAGGGTAGATTTAGATCAGATATGAGGAAGAAATTCTTTTCCATGAGGGTAGTGAGGCAACAGAACAGGTTGCCCAGAGAAGCTGTGGATGTTCAATCCCTGGAAGTGTTTAAGGCAAGGTTAAATGGGCTTTGAGCAACCTGGTCTAGTGGAAGGTGTCCATGGTGAGGGGGTTGAAACTAAATGAGCTTTAAGGTCCCTTCCAAGGCAAAGTATTCTGTGATTTCATGATTCTTTGATTCTTCCAGCTTTCTTCCTTCACTGAATAAATGCTGTGTGTTCTGATCCTTGACATAATTTCAAAATCAAAAAGTTCTTTGGGAGATAACATTACAAATTCATTAGTTATGTGTATTAATGCAGTTCAAATACCTTTATAATTCACTGTAGAAAAATCATATCCCTTAAAACATTGCTTAGTGATTGACAACAGGTTTATTGATAAATTCCAAAACTCTTACCACAAACAGGTTAAGATACAAATTTGTTCATGAAGTAGAAAATAGGGTAGGGTATCATATGGTAGGACCACTGCTTTTTGAAGGAGTGCAGCCTGTACTTAGCCTTGTTATCAAGCTGTTGTGACAGTATTCTTTTACAAGCCCTGGTATCTGTCAGGCCTATGGTGATACATAAAAAGTTCCATGTAAGTAAAACTTTGATTGATTGCGTTGTAGAGCATTTTACTTTAAAGAAAGATCCTACTGGTGAGATTATGTGTTTAAAATTTTCGTTTTGTTTTGTTTTTTTCTTTAATTTAATTTGACGAATACATTATAAAAAGGTGTCAAGGGACAACATAACCCTCTACGGAAGCAATTTTGAAGGGTGTTGTGCTTTTTCATCCCCGATCCATTAGTGAGCAAATCTGAAAGAGAAGCTGTATTGAGGTGTAGCTGTACTACATATAGCTGATGAGCACAAGCTTGGTGTACTTAACATGTAAGTGAGAAGATACCTAGGAAGACTGTTATTTTTAATATAGTACAAGGTTATATATATATTTATTAAATTAATTTTTTTTTCTTTTTAAGATTTAGGCTTGTGCACTCTGCCCTTTGGAATCATGTGTTCAGTCATTATCTCTGATGTGCACAAGTGAGCTTCAGCATTTTCTTTCCCATTTAAATTTGAGACATCTCAAACGTTTCTGCAGCATGAACAAGCATTGTTCTTACTTAGAAGGACTCCAGATAGATTTGGTTGCATAGTTGCTGCTGTCTCCCTTTCATCAAAGGGATATTTACTATCTGTTGAGGACAGAGTCACTGGGTGGTATTTCAACCCATTTCTCAGCTTTCAGAGGGCACCAAGAACTCTGCTTACAGTGTTTTGAAGTAATTAACATGTTTTGAAAAGGGACTGAACCGAAGTTAAATTATCTGTATGTCACTACTTCTACAGTACAGTGTGTAAGATTCCACTTCTTTTAAGCTTTCTTGACAGCAGACAAAGTAAAACCACTTGTTTAGAAGCCCTTTTACAACTAAACCGAACCTACAACTTTCCAAAGCAAAATTTCCAAAACATAATTTACCATGTAAAAATTCCAATCAGTAAATAAATAGAGGCATATGGAAGTCTTGAGCGGAAACACTGGTCAGGAAATGTTAGTAGCGTTCAAGGAAAAAACAGTGATGCTATAGTTGTTTTGTTTTGTGTGGTCCTAAGAAAACAGAGGATTCTTTTTGTAGATGATGCTGTAGAGGCCAAATTCCATTACTATTATTATCTGTATGTTATCTTAAAATATTTTTTCAACATAGGTTTTTCTGTGGAGAAGAAATGGATTTCAATGTGCTTTGAAGATTTAAAAAAAAAAAAAGTAGTGAAGGAGTTTTTGTGCACAATTCTTGCTGGATTGGGACATCAGGGACAGAGCTTTGAAGGAAGAGAGCCCAACACCTTCAATATTACTCTGGAGATTCAAGAGATGTTCCTGCATATGCCAAGGTAATCCTGTGGAATATTGGCTAATCACGTATGACAAACTCTCATTTTGTAAGTGTTAAAAAAAAAAATCAGAGGACACTAATTTTTGAGAAAATGCAGTACTTGAGGGATGCGAAATTATATTAAAATTAATTTACCTACAAGGTAAAATTGTAATTTTTGGCTCTTATTCTGGTTCAGTAGAAAGCCACATTTTTAAAATTTCTTAGCTCCTTGCAAAACTGTTTTTCAAGCTCTGCTATATTGAGATGCCATTTCTGAGGATCATTAATAAATGCTTGCATATGCATTAACTTACATTATATCTACTGCATCGTGATATATGTAGTGTCTGTTAAGTGTCACAGAAAACATTTTCTAAGTTACCTGCATAAGTATGCAGACACTGAGAAAGTGTCAGCTTTCCACACTTACTTTCTGGCATTTATTATGGATTCTACTCACAATGTGGCAATATATAAAACATGCTGTTTAATTTTCATTGCTTTTGCAACAGCTGCAGTTGTAAAGATGATTGCCACAAAGCTACTCAGCTCTAATTTGCCTGCATACAATCATTTACATAATTCTTCCACACATTCAAATCCAAATACAGTATCATTCAGTCAAACAAATCTCCTTTGTGTCAGTGAATAAGCAAAGAGCCTTTGGATAAACAAAATTTATTCCAAATGATTAAAAATAAAATAGGCACCTAATAATAATATTAGGATGCTTCAGAAACGTGTACATCTCTGTGCTTTGTTCATATTACAAAGATATTTAATTTGACATGATGAACAAAATATGGGTGATATTGTAGCATTGTGAAGATATTCACAAGCAAAAGTCTTGATTCTTCCTAGCTTTGTATTTTCCTGCTATCAAAAGTGATAGATTCCAGTAAAATTGCATGATTTTCAGCACTAGAAATGGGAGAATAATTAGGGTTTTTTAGCAAGTATGTTGGTAGAAGTTTTACTTCATTTTCCTAACATAAAGCTTTTATAAAACAAGAATCTGCATCTCGTCACCACCAGTAGCTCATATTCTTAGAGTCCTATTTCAAAGGTTCATCTAGCTGATGCTAGCAGATAATTTTCTGGTGGTTCTAAAGCTTCTGAAACATTATGTGTTAACTGTTGCCCTTAATTTTGAATTGTCCATTTTGTGGTAGTTCAACACGAGGCGACTTAATACTATTTTTATTCTAAAAAAAGACTTTTTATAAAACTAATCTGTTCCAGATGAGACTGGGTTTGAGTACTTACTCCTGTGTATGGGATGCTTTCCTACTCAATATTCCTGGAAGTAGGAGAGTCACATCTGCTGGTTTTCTTTTGGCTTTCAGAAGCTGCTTTCATGAATGAATGTTTGTGTTTAGTTCACTTAATATCCTTTACTAAATGAGTCAGTGAAGCACATGTGGGTAAAGTTTAGCATTTATGCTGTTCACATTTGTCTACTTTACAGTCAGAGGAACTGGCAAGGATATGACAAATTGCTTGTATCATCCTCCAGGTTTAGCTGGCCCATTTTACAAGACCCATTGAATGGTTTTTGTTTCCTGTTTTAATGCTTTTTTATTGATCACTTTTATATTCTTTTCTGTAAGTAAACAAACTTGATCCACGGTGCTGCCATGATTTTGCTTTGGTGCTGACATTATGCTACATGTCTTATGCGAAGTAGTTCTAAAGCCAGGATTGATAGGAAAGAGAGAGAAGAACAATAACAAATGCATCTCCAGCTCCATAATGAGTTTCTGATGTGGGAAAACTACTCTTCCATACCAAGGAGCTCTTTTGATCTCCTTTACTCCTTTCGAAGAAATCCCTTCATAGGAGGCAAACTCACCTTGCTGTGAAATATATATACATATGTTATTGTTTATAGTCCCAAATTGTCATATGAGGTCTCTTTCTGCTCTTCTTTTATTAGGGTCAAAGCACAAAGTGTTTAGGAGTTTGAATGTGAACTCTTTCTGGGTCAGAATGAGTCATTGCTAGGTAAGAACTCATTTAACAAGGTTAAGAGACTTTCCAGCTTCACTGCTCCGTTTACAGGGTTTGGTTTTCAAATTCCTTCCCCCATCCGGGATGAAAGGTGAAATGTAACATTCAGCCTGACTTCTTTCTTGAGGAAACTAAACCAGGAGAAAAGCCTAAAGCCATAGTCCTGGGTGCAGTACTGTTCATATTTCTGTCACAGCACGGTATAGTCTTGTTGAATTCATACACCTAAAGGCAAACTTTAATTAACTTCAAATGCTTCAACTGAATAGAACAATTTAAATTAGGGTGTGATTAATAAACAGCTATTACAGAGTGTGCAAAGTGAAGAAGTGAAAGCTTGTCAGGCTCTCAGAATAGCCAGATGTGGTCTTAGGTAGATGGTAGGTTAAGAGCTGTTTGAGGCTGCTAGGATACCAGGGTCCATTTTTAAAATTTTGTTAATGTGTACTCATCGTAATTTGTGCTGTTTAAGCCATTAGGAAGATAGAAGTATGAATGATAATGAATGTTTAAGGCTTACAGGATCATAAAATGCTAATTATTAAGCTTTACTCAGAAATGGAAAAATAGACAATAGGCTTTTAAAAGGTGCACCAAATACTGAAATGGAAAATCATTATGTCTCTCCATTCTTTAAAAGTAAGTCATCACGTAAACATTCATCCCACTTGCTCACAGACAGGCTCATTCCAACAGTAAATAAACTGACTTTTAGTGTCAGTCAATTTTCCCTTCTAAAACAGGGTGCAGACACTTAAGGGGCTGGTTGTGTGCTTGTATGTACCTCTGTCTGTATGTGGGGGTGTTTCTGCCCTTGTGGCCACACCCTTTTCAGCTATGTCTGCTTGACCTGCTAAACAAAACCACTCCTCGAAACATCTTGCATTTCATGTTGACCAGGCTGGCTTCCTAAGTTAGGTAAGTCACCCAGGGTCTTCTTGCTTGAATCAGTGTCTGGCCACGTGATTGTACCTGGAATAGTTAGGAAACTCTTCTTTTCTCTAGGAAACCTGCAATAAGTAAAGCTGCAACTTTCTTCCTGAGACATTTCAGGGCTAGCAAAAAGATAATGTACTTCTAGGGAAAAAAATGTGCCTGTAGAGACGAGATAACTGACAAAAATATTTCTGCCTTTATATAAAGAGCTGACACCTAGAAAATATTTTGCATTATTTTTACAGCAACATTTGTCTTTCCTCTGGTACTGTGATGTCTCAATGTGAAAGTTCAGCATGTGGATGTATGAGGAGAGTGGTGGAGTGGGAGGATGGGATGGGTTTCCCCTCGGTTTACTGTTTGGTGAAACCAGGAACTTCCACAGATGGATTCCAGGCTTTAAATTTGCTTTAGTGAGAGAAAAGGGGAAGGTGGAGGAAAGGGATAACTAACTGGGGCATGTGAGCTGAATCTGTCTGTCTGCTGCACTCAGGACTTGGGTTTATTTCAAAAACTTCAGAAGGAATGAAATCAGCGTGTAAAAGTTGAAGAAATCTAATTGGAGTACTTCAGTAGGTAGGAGAAAACTATGTGATCACATTTATTTGTGCTGGGAGAGATGGAATTTTAAATTGTCACAAGAAAGTTTATATTCCTTTTCTTAGTATATACAAATGGAAGAGGGAAAATATCCCCAAATCAGGGTGTTGCAGGAAGATGCTGTATGCAACATGGTTATAGACTATAGGTGTAAAAGAGATGTTGCTTCAAAATCTTCATTCTTTATACAGTGTGCTTAAGAAGTGTATTGATATTTGATGGTGCATTTTGTTCTTGCAGCAAAAATCTACAGAATTACTTTTTTTTACCTGCCTAAAACATTGAAGCAGCTGAAGATAAAATTGGTACAGTAGTTGATTAAAAAAGAAAAACAAAATATAGTGTCAAGTAATCTCTGTAAAGCAATTAAAGAACTCAGGAATACTGTTGATCTTATTTTTCCTTCGAGATTTATATACATATTGCTGGATCTCTGGGAACAAATAAGGAAAAATGCTGGCGGTAAAATGAACTTTAAAATATGTGTGTTTTTCTTAGGACTTTCAATAACTTTCACACTGTTGTCTCCTAAAATAAAAGATGTCTTAGATTTTTGAGAATTGCCGTCTTAGCACCTTACATAGATTATACTTATATATATTTATATAAACAACTATAGGTATGCATATTTAAGTACCTTATGCTAGAACCTTGTATATTCAGTTTTACCTTCAAATAAGTTTTAGAATTAAGATATTACTAGTGTAATATGCAGAATTGGGAATGCTGTGTAACAGTGCATGTTTCTAAGTTAGTTTATTTAGGCTTTTGCCCATAATATCTATGAACTGCATGACACAAATTTTCCATTAAATTACTTCTTTCGCTTTACATTAGCAAATAATGAAGAATGCACATAGAAAGCCTAAAGTACTTCTGTTTATGCAGCTTGGTTTTTTATGCAGCTTGTAATTCATGATTGGAATTTCCTATGTGAAGATAAGGCAAAATAAATAAATGGTACAAATAGGAATATTAGTGTGCAGCCTTTTTAAGTTGCAATGTTCCTGTGTATTTAAAGAAGCTGCCTGATCTCAGTTGGGGCTAATGAAGGATAAAACAAAGGGCAAGTAAGAAATATGTTCCCATCTGCACTCACTGTTTAGGAAGAGTGAGAGAGATTTTGTTAGTGTAGGGTATATGACCCAATGAGCAGGGAACGTTCTTGAGTCATGAGGCTGGAAGAAGCTAAAAGAGGAAAATAGACTGACAGCTGTTAGGAAGTATGGAAATAGTTGCATAACTGAACAGTCACTGATTATTTTGTATACTGTAATAGTAAGATCTAGATTTTGGTATGAAATTTCAATGTTTACATAATTGAGGGAAGTCTAGCCCCTTGCTAAAACTCCAGCTGCATTTTGCTTAACTGACTGTGGGCAGCCACACGGAAGCTTGGTCATATTGATACCATTGAGATTTTCACAAAATGAATATTTCTAGAGCGAAACACTAATTAGAGGCTTTGTAAATACTGACAGCATTTTACTTATCTGCCCTTGAATATGTACATATCTAGCTGGGTCTGTAGATCTGTGTGCAATTTATTAAAACCAAAGAGTTCAAGATGTGAATGCTGCTGTGGCACAATAACTGTGTTATCAAAATAGGTATTGTGTAATATGGTAATGGAAGTTAGTAAGCTTTTTTTTTTGCATACCATTAAAATATTTAATTGTCCCTCAGTAAAAAGTTTTAGCTTAATAAGGTCTAAAACAGAGGCCCATGTAATGAGGCATAGTAGTGAAAATAGATAACTGGGGATCAAATCTCTATCAAAGTGATCAAGGAGAGCTCTTAAGAGAGCCATTAACTCTCAGTAATATATACAGAAAAATTAATTAAATCCCAGAAAAATTTAATCATGAAGAGGCATATAAGATGCTTACAAAAGGTTTTTATCTGCTGTGTTTTCATGCATGACAAACTGCAGTTTCCCTTATGTTAGAGGTGCTTATTAAAGGAAACTGATGCGCAGAGGCATGAGAAAGTTTCTTCAATGCACCAACCCCAACATTTTGTTTTTGTTAAGGACCACATAATACTTGGAACCTCTTTTGTTGCATAGGGACCTCAGTTAGACCTAGAATCTCTGTGTTACTGCAGTGCTAATAATAGTAAAGATTGCCCATATCTGATAAATGTCTTGAAATATAGGAAATGTGGCTTTATTCTCCCCACAGGAAAAGGTTCCAAAGAACACTTCAAGAGCTACAATGGAGCTTGGTGTGGTGATACTTGGAAATGAAGTTTTGCTCTTGCCTGAGGGCAGAATATAGATTCAAGCAGAGGATTTCTATTCATTCCTTTCTGTTATTTACAAGACCTAGGATAATATTACACACACTGTTACCATAAGAACCTGGAACTGAACCCTACACTGTAATGTTAGACTAGCTGTAGCCTTTCTACTAAATTGTCTTTGCAGATCTGAGTTACAGTATAAGATAATGAGTTGTTAACAGTGCCATTAAGTTTATGTGTGTCCTAGAACTGGAAGTTATCCATAACTGGTTTGTTCTCATTTGTTTACTGTACTTAAATGCAACATGGCTTAATTTTGTACTTTCCAGCTGGGAGATTTTGATTCCCATTTCCCACAGCATTGGGCTTTGTCACTTTTATATGGCAAGTGTCTTTATTACTGCCCAACTGGCATATTTTTTTCATTTGTAAATGAATGCTTGTTCTTACCTATGTGCATTGTGTACAGATACCATTACCAAATTTTCCTTTTAAATTGATGTGTGGGTAGGGAATTTCAAGGCTAGAAGGGAATCTTAGAGGCATAACTACCATTAATCTTACACTGTGAATATCTTGCTTTTAGTTGAATTTTAGATCATGGTAAATATAGCTGTTTGAATCAGAACAAAGCATGTTTGTGAAAGCAGAGCAGTAAACAGTTCATTTTGGTTATATGCTCTACATCAGTGTCAAAGTCTTAACAGCTTTGTGTTAAAAGCCTGCATGTTAAAAGCTAAGGGGAAAAAAATATGAATTTAAAGTGCTACTTTAAATTGCATACAGTTAGAAAGCCTCCATGTTGTCAATAAAATGCACTTACCCAATTCCTCCACAATTAGAAACCTTTTTTTGAGGAAATTATGCTCTGTATTTCTCACTGTCTTTGGTTTTGATTTTTTTTTTTCTAGGAAGGTTTTCAAAATGGATGGCTGGAAACCTCTTCTTCTTCTTCTCTGTGTTTCCACCTGCTCTATAGATGCACAGGAGACTGGTAATACATTAAAGAAATGATTCTTTGATTGTTTTTTTACATTTATGCCCAGTGTCAGAGAGATGTGATGAATTGATGAAAATGTATTCTAACTAGGGATAACGTGCTGTGCTTTTATGAAACTTATATTTGTAAGTTTCTATAATAGGAGGGTTGTCATAAAAAATGCAAAATTAAATGCAACAGCTCATTAAAATCTGGTTTTGTTCGTGAATGCTGAGATTTCATATTTTCCAAAGCAACAAAAACCCTTTAGCAGTATGACTGCTAAAAGCAAGATAAGTCACAGGATTTAGCAGTTCCATTTTGGTAGTCGGGTCTTCTGGAAGATCTGTTTGAGAAAGTGTTCTGTCCAGTTGCAGGACATTTTCTGCATGACTGTTGGTTTGAGGAAATGATAAGTGTTTCATCCATGCTGTACTAATGTCATATGCTTCTGGAAGGTGTGGAAACACATGAATTTAATATTCACTACAAGAAAATGTGGTTAGTACTCTTCAAATTGATGTGACCTTATTTTTTGCCCCTCAGAAAACAAATATTTATTAGTAATGTATGTGTGCACAGTGGAGTTCAAAGTGCATGAGTAAGGTTTCCTTTGCTCAGTTGACAGCAGGCAAACACATTCTTATGGTTGTGTTTCATATAAAGAAGTGTGTAATATGCATTTACTACAGACAAGTTCTGGGCAGGCTGTGAATGGAAATTGTGTTGTGGATTTCAGCATCTCTCCTTTTCCTGAGAATGGTGTTGCAGAAGGACGTGGTTTCTGACCCTCTGTGTGATAAACAGAGGAAAATAAGGAAGTAGTGGTTGCTGAGAATTTAGTTGAAAAGGTTTTTTTTGTAAAAGGCCAATAGATCTTGGATTCTGAAAAGCAATTAGGATTCAAAATTGCTCTTCTATTAGATTATACAACCTTTAGGAGAAGAGGAAAGTTACAATATACTTCTTCAGTCTGTAAAAAAGCTTCTGTGACGGACAACATCTTCCTGGTGGATGAATTCTGGACTGCAGGGATAAAGAACTTCAAGATCATTCAAGATACCTTTTACACAATGGTCAATGGCTTTGATATTGGGCAAGACAAAATCTATGTTGGTATAATTCAGTACAGTGATGTGACATACACTGAATTCTTGTTGAACATTTTCTGTAACAAGAATGATTCCTTATAGAAGATACAGAAATTATGTTACAAAGAAGGAGACACCAAAACTGGGCAGACTCTCCATTTTATGCTAGAGAATCACTTTGTAGCAAGTGTTGATAGCCAAAAGGTTAAAGGGGTTCCTCAAATTTATCTGGTGATTACAAAAAAAGAGGCTGAAAACAATATTCAAAACCCAGCCACAGCATTCAAAGATGCTGGCATCATGTACACCACAGGTCTGAAAGGATCTGCTTTGTCTGGGCTTCTAGAAATAGCTAATGAGCCAGCTGATAAGCATGCCTATGAAGTGGAAGATACTGATTCTCTGCAAGGACTCTCTCCAGTAAATCTGCAGATGCTTTGTACTGTGTTAGAGGAGATAACTGGACCAGCCACCCAGGTTGCCCATGGTATGGCCTGAAAGAGCTGTTGTCTTTCCAGGTTTATTTTTCTCTATCCACACACTAAGTACATGAAATTGCAGTGTGTTGCCAAAATACGGGTTTTAACTTCTTGCATCTTCCATATATTGCTAACCAGCTTTCAATAATATCAAGTCATAACTGGTAAAATTTGAGTGCCTGTCTACCATTAAAATATTCAAAATAATGGTGGTAGGGGAGAAGGTGAGGTGAGGAGGGGAAAGGCAGAAACAGGCAACACAGTTGCAATTTATTTCATGAATAATAAAATGTACACGCAGTTCTTCCTTGCTCCTGAACAAAGCCAGAGAAGGAGCTATAGTAATTAATTCTTCTATCTACCTTTTCTTGGGCAGTTAGCAGGAAAACCTAACTAGATGTTTTGTCTTTAGTGGATACCTCAATGCCTATTGATCAGGAAAACTTTAACAAGGTGAACTCCTCCTCTTCATCTTGGTTTCAAGTTTTGATGTTGGCCTTGGTGCAAGACCAAGTTGGACTGGCACAATACAGTGATGAGACTTAACAAGAACTCTTGCTGAATCAGTATATGAAAAGTGATGTTTTGGAGCAGGTTGATAATTTACTGTAAAGGAGTGGAAAAACTTACATAGGGAAAGCTCTGGGTTTTTTAAACCAGTGTATTTCACTCAACCTACAGAAAGCAAGGCTAAGGGCTTTGTTACACAGCTAGTGATTCTAATCACTGGTGGAGAATCCAGTCGTGAAGTTGAATTGCCTGTCAGGAAACTGAGGAACATCAGAGGCATTCCCCTCTATGTTGTTGGAACTGGTGTGCAGGATACAGCTAATCTTCAGCAAAGAGCCAGCAAACCTTTTGGTAGGTATCTGTGTAGTGCTGGTAGTTTTGATGACCTTCCAGATCTCACCACAAGACTTTGGGGAAGCTTCTGCTTTGGTGCTGGTTTTGCTGTCATTTACATCAGTGTTCTTGTCATGTAACATGACTGAAAACAATAGGGCTAATTTTGAGTTAGGTTGCAGTTCAGGCTGACCTCCCTTTTTATCACATTTCAATGTCTGCACTGAATTCAGAGAGGTTTAACTGGTAAAATAGGAAGGTAAGCTTGTGCTCAGTTCTCTCTGAAGCTGAGCCTTAATGTATTGTAAAGAAAATCAGGGTCATATTCACAGATTCTGTGGTGTATATTCGGCTCCTCATTCAACATGTTTCTTTTAAAGTGATGCAGGGGAAAGGTAAAAAGAAAAATTCCCTCTTGTTCTTTTTAGAACAATTCATCTCAGAGCTGGTGGAGTCATTTTTAGAAAATGGATGTAATTGAACAGTTGAACAGGGTATTTATTCTTGATTAAGCTATGGTTTTGGTAACTTTTAATTCCTCTAAAAACCTAGTTCATAAATTGAACATTCTAGGAGTTACAAAAATGAAGGGAAGTCATATTTTCCTGTTCAATACATTTGCTGAACAGCAAAATTTGCAGAACATGTATTTTCCCTGTTTCTTTAAGGACTGTTATTGTTGAATGGTGAAAGGGGGAGGGATATAAAAAGAGGTGAGAAATAAAAACTAAAATCAGAACAAAAAAATGGTGTTCAAAATAATAATGAATGTTTAAAAGGTAACATAGTTACAATTTTAAATTTTTACCTTTTTTCCTGATTTTGCAGAGTTCAATGTGGGTACCTCCACTAGTTTTATCTCAATGAAAAGGAAAAGTTAGGGGTTAGATGCTGTGTTAGTTGGTCACCTTTTTGCCACTGCTTTTACTCTAAGTTTGCAGCAGTCTTGTGGCAGATCTTGTATTCCTGATGAAAGGATCAGAAAGCATATAAAAAACTTTTCTGTCACAAAGACATTCGTGATGGAAGTTGTGGACAACTTTGTTATTTCTAGGGACAGAGTAGTTGTTGGAGTAGTCCAGCACAGCCCAGAGCCCCACAAAGAATTTCCTTTTAATGAGTTCTACAGTGGCACCACGATAAAGGAACGATCAACAGAATAAAGCAATTGCAGTCTGCTGTGGTTTATGGCAAAGGCCTGAGGCTTGTCCAGAGCCTTCTTCAGTGACTACTCTGCTGACAGGGTAGAGGATGCAGCAATGGCTTTGAGTAGCAATGAGATCCATGTCTTTGAAGTTGGCATAGGGATTATAAATTCCCTTTGAGCTGCTTTTAATAGCTGATGATGCAAGGGGAATGTTCACAGTGGAAAGCCTTGACACACTGAAACCCATCGAAAGGAATATTGTCGATTGGGTCTGTCAATCCAAACATCTCCCTGACCAGGATGAGTAAAAAACATTTTATTAGGTGTATAATGGCTTTGTGCAGTCCCTGATAAAAGTATCTCAGCTGGATGGACAGCAATCTAACTGTTTAACCAAAGAATACTTCCCATGTTACTCCGTTTGCAACTCGCAACTTGCACCTTGCTTCAGTCAAGAGCCACTACACTCTTTGCTATGGTAAATAGCTTCTGAGGTAAGACAGTACTTCACATCTAGCTTTCATATTCATAGCTGCTCAGTGTCTGAGAGGAGCCAAAGCAGACATCCCCAGTGAGTATCTTAATCAAAAGAGGGTAACAGACAATTCAGTGATATTTAAAGAAGAACCTTTCAGAAACCTAACTTTGTCATCTATAGCTGACCATACTGCTTCATTGGGACTGTCAGCAGCAACTGTTGACAAAACTGAAGTCTCGCAGAGGCTCTATGGAGAGGGGGCGTGAGGAGGTATTGGCAAGATGTGAACAGCAAACCCACAGTAATGCTGAGATGCTACCCAAAAGCTTTTCCTAGATAAGAAACAGAAAGTGGTATCTCTTACTACATCTTCTTGATGGCAAGAATGGCTTGGCTGCCACACAGCCTGAGAGGCTGCCACCCCCAAGGAAAATAAAGGTTCAGTATTGCCTTTGATTAAAATAACAATTTCTATCAGATGTCAGATGCTGGTTTTTTATCTGAGTTTATTCTGACATAGTACTGCAGTATCAGTCGCCTTGTCCTATGGGAAGACTGAAGCAGAGAACATAGACAGTAGCTCTTTAACATTACATATTCATACCAGTTATGTAGTTAGATAACACTGTAGATGCATTTAAGTAGTAAAAAGAAAAATGGAGTGAATGACAAATCAAAAAGCTGGTCTCTTCCTCTACTGATGGTGAGGGGGACCTGCTGTGGTGTAAGTGCATGGCATTGATTGGACATAGCAGGAAGAGACTTCTGGAGTGTTTTTTCTCTCTGTACTCGTACTTACAGGGACTGTGACTGTCTTTTAAAGTTCCTTGTCTTCCCTGTGTTTTCACTATGTAGGTGATATTTTACATGTGTTGGATGTGTGCTTTTCATTCTCTGTTATGCCATAAAGCTGATCCAACCCAGTTCTCCAGGTTTCATTCCCCTAGTGACCAGAAACTTACCGTGAGAAAGGAACGCTGGGATGACCACTCTGCTTGTCTAAGGCTTTTTGTAAGAACATCTGAGCCTCTCCTGTACCCTAAGCTAGTAAGATCTTAAGCATTCCAAAACTGACTAGTGTTTGCTGGGGTGCTGGGGGGCCAAAATGAAAAGCTGAGCCTTCCCTCCTAAAGACAGAAGTGACTGTGTGAATTATGTCTGCTCAGGTGGTTTGCAGAGAGGAGGACAGCCAGGCCTGATTCATTATGAGCTCTGCACCTCCATCCACCCTTCTTCCCATCAAGAGCTGAGCAGACCCCCAGATGAAAAGGCATCCCTCATCTCCTGAAAGTAGAGAGAGGGAGAGAGCTACTGTGGAAATAGAGTGCACTACCATGAAACAGCCTGACCGTGGCTGATGCAGGAGCACCTCCTGGTGTTTCATAGCCAGAAAACAGGGAGATTTAATGGGAGATACAGCAGTAAAGTTTATATATATACAGGCACACTTGTTTAGAGAGAGAGAAGTTAAGAACAGCATATTGGCTTTGATCTCAGTGACGCGTTTATTTATTACTAAGTTCTGCATAAATTTGTCTCATAGAACAAATATCAACTTTCTGTGAAGACTGTTTTATCTTGTACTCTCATCTGTATTCTTATATTCACTGACCTTCTTGCCTGAAATAAAACTATTAAGTCTCCATTCTCCAGTCACCTTCCCATAAAATAACAGATTTTTCAATTTAAAAAAAACACATTTGAGGTACAGCATGTCAACAGGGGAAAAAGATACCTTTGCAACAGCAAGACAGAGAAGTTTAACAATGTGGATGTCTGTAGGAGAACAGATGATTAGAAAAAGAGGTTGGCGGCACAGAGGTGTTTACTCCTGAAAACAAATCGAGATTATCAAGAGAGTATAGAGTACATACCAGAAGCTGTTTTACACATTCTCATCCACAAGACAGTAGCACAAGAAGTGAATGCTTTACTGCTGTTTTATTGTTATTGCTGGTACACTGGGGACTTGACAGAGAATGTTTTAAGAGCTAAGCAGTGTGGATTACCAATTGTCAGGGCAAAACTGCTGAGTCCGTGGTTGCCCTGCACACTGTCTCCAAACTATGTCATTAGAAAGACCCAGGTTTTAAAAGAATCTCATTTTGAAAACATACTCATTGTGTCCTGGACATGAACACATACCGAAAGAAATATCCATTAAATATTATGTTCATGAATGTGTGTAGATATGTGTGCATGTATAGATATATTTAACTGTTTGTCTTGTTTTGGACTAAACAGATAAGGTATAGATTTTTGATGTTGCTCTGAGGCCTGAATATTTTAGCCATAAAGACTCATTCAGTGTGACCTTTTGCATTTAAAAATTCTCATGCTGCTTTCCAGCAGATCATGCCCTCTAGGGGGCACTTTGTACCACAGGTGAGTTTGCTGAAATGTAACGATGGTCACTTTGAGGTGAAATTATTTCTACATGTATTTGGTTAAAGAACTGAACACATTCATCTTTTTCATGAGAGAGGGAAAACTCAGAAAACTTGGAATAATGGTCTGTAGGAACTAGCCCAGACTAGCAAACCAATATTGAAAACAACCTTGTGATTGCTAAGTGTTTCAGAGGCAATGAGTGAAGAAGGAAAAAAATTAGGTAGTGCTGTTTTACAGCTAAAATTGCTTGCCTCTGACTTCCTTGCAGAAGTATGACAATGAATATTAATGCATCTAGGAACACAGCAAAAAACAACATGAGAAATGAATAATCAAGAAGAAAAAAGCCATGTAGTTTAGCTGTTTAATGAGGGCAAGATGACTGGGGAGAGGGAAGGAATTAACCACATCACAGTATTTGCTGTTATTATAAGGAGCTATACAAGCAATTCCTCACCTTACAGCAGCTGTTTTTCACAGTGGTTATATAACATTACATGTAGGCAATGCTGCCTCTTTCTCTCATATTTCTTTGGCCTGTTCTACATTTGTATGTATCACCTGGTCTAGTGACAAAGTGACAGACCACAGTCAGCCATCAAGCTTCCTATTGCAATTGGAATACATGTTGCGTGTTCTCGGTAGCAAAGCTCACAGGAGCGTTTTCAAGATTAGGCCTTTTGATGACATTTGATGGAACAATGACATGTTTTGCAGTTTGGGTATGTGCAGACATCCAGTAATGTGGTTCTTACTATTTTCAAGTTCACGTGGTCCCACTGAAACCTGTGGGATAATGGTGTTTTATGTTTATGGAAAACCAATCTCACTGATTCTGACTTCTGGTTTTAAATCTACCATATTGAATTTTGTTCCACTTCCATGATTCTGGCAAAAAACCCCAAGATCACAAATAGTGTATGTTTGTAGTTTTGTGTTTCTTATATATATTTTTTTTTCAGATTGCAACATAGATCTTTCTATAGCAGTTGATGCTTCAAGGCGCATGCAACCAGAACCCACAGTGCTCCTGAAACAGAGATTGCAAGCATTCCTCCCCAGACTTTTACTCCAGATGAAATCATTACCAAACACCAGCTGTAAAGCTCCAGTCAACATTAGATTCAAGTTCCAAGTATTGGCACAGACCAACCAATTAATCTTTGACTCTGGTTTTGAAGACTACAATGAAGAGATCATCCAGAAGTTCTTAGATGCACAGGCCACTGTGGATACCTACCTGAATACAGATTTCTTGCAGGCACTTGAGGAGAAGTTCTTTAATGTGACCTCTGCTGAAGTTAAGGTAACTTAATGGTATGAGCATGTATCTTGGAAAGCACTTACACAGTTTGATGTTTACAGTTCCTGATGCTGAGTACTCCAGGGAGAAAAAAATGTTGTTTGGGAATATGTGAATTTAATAAACAGAATCCCAGAATGGTAGAGATTAGAAGGAACCTCTGGAAATCACCTTGTCCAACCCCCCTGCTCAAGAAGGGTCAGCTAGAACAGGCTGCCCAGGACCATGTCCAGATGGCTTTTGTGTATCTCCAAGAATGGAGACTCTTCAGCCTCTCCAGGCAACCTGTGCCAGTGCTCAGTCACCCATGTAATAAAAAGTCTTTCCTTATTTTTATATAGAACCTCCTGTTTTTCATTGACCTGATATAAATATGTATTTCAATTCCAGCTTCCTAGGCGCTCCTGCAGTGAGATGGTACCCAGAACATTTGTCTTAATACATATGATGACAACTATTCGTACAGATAGCCTTCTTATATCTACCATGAAATGTTTGTACTTTGAGTAGTGGAAAGTTGTTCTCTTTTAGGAATTCCTAATCCTGATGCTATATCTCTGTCCAGAACAGCGACAGCTCTAAGCAGAAGTCACAGAAAAAGGTCATCCGAGAAATTTGTTTATGGAGGTTTATTCATGTCGCTAACTTATCAAATAATTTCCAGTAGCAAAGCTGAGTTCTACTTAAGGGTAACTGATGATAAGGAAAATCTGCATAGATGCAGTTTATTCATCCATCTTGAAGTGAAGGGAAAAGTATAAAGCTTCATTTCATCTCTTCTGACATGAGTGGGGAGTCTTTCAACTTGGGTTCAAGAAATTTAGCTCTCATTGGAGTGTTTCAGGGTGAGTGCCCTGACAATTTATCCTTAATAAGGCCCTAACGCAGTAAAACACTGAGCATGTCCTGTAGTAGCTATTGAATGTTATCACTTACTAAGGTCTCCATGCAGTAGGACCTTCCTACTGAAGAAGGACCTTGCAAAATACATAAGGGGTTTCCTCTTTCAGCCTTATTTTAACTTTTATAAAATGTTAATTTTAAAATATCATGTGGAATGAGAAAGCCAAATTACAGATTTCCCTGCTTTCAGATGAAAGTTGGTATTCCATTTTTTACAGCATTTGCATAGGTGTGGCTTATCAGCTTAGGTTGTAATTTGCTGCATATTTAATAGCATTTTTTTCCAAAGATCTCTTAAAATGTCTGAATGGGGAAGATGACCACATAAGATTTTGCTTCTTATGAGCCTCAGAGTGAGAACTTGTTTGACATACCAGTAAAAAGCAGTGCTTTTTTCCTCCTAATTGCCAATTCTGAAGGTTAGAGTCAAACAAGGCTTCTTTCTGCTTATGCATTATTACTAGAAATAAAAATGCTGCATATCTCAGGACTTTACCAATGGATTAATATTTCTTTCTGATACTGTTTATGTGCAAATTGAAAATGGAAGACTTTAGAATGCAAATCAAATCACAATTTAATTTCCCTAGGATCCTGAGCAATAATATGCTTGTTCTGTAATGATTATTAGTTATAAACCTCATCGGGGACAGGGATTTGCTGTTGTTTGCATTTCTTCTTTTCTTTATTATTTGTTTGTTTTGCACCGAAAGAGTTGGACATGATTCCAGCCTTTTTTGACAAAACAATAATAACAATACAATAAAGAAAAATAGAAAAAAAAATAAAGAAAAGCTTTGTAAACATAAGTTTACATATACTTACATATAATGGGTGCACTGACACCCCATATTCCCTGCTCCCCAAGTTTTTAAAATTAAAAGATTATAGAAAAAAATCATCAAGCCCAGGCCTACAGTGTCATTCCTGACAGTCTGTGATGTGTTTAACCCTCCATGGTCCAGCTCTCCTGTGTATCACAGTTTGCTTGAGCAAATGTAGAGTCAGTACCAGTGCCTCCATATGGGATGTTTGGGAACACCACCAAAACCAGTGAGCTCTGCCTGTTCTTAAATTCTTGTCTCCTTGCTGCTTTAGCACGGAATTGGAATGTTTGGTGTGGTAGTCACTTTCTTTGCCTCTGTCACCTGCAGAAAAATTTATCTTAACAGGAGCAAAAGGGTTTGCATTGGTCAAAGCTGTGTCTTGTATAGGGAATGTAAAATATGAAGAATAGGAGGGAAGAAGCTCTAGCTGTGCTTGTCCATTTGTTGGTCAGAGTATAGGAGGACTTGAAGTCATTACCACTGGGGACAGGAGACAGTTTAGCTGTGCAGCTTCTTTCTGGGAAAACAAATTTACTGGATGAGTGGGTCCTGAGAAGACTTCTGCTGGTTAGAAGAGGGAAGGGGAGGAGAAAAATAGGAAGAGACTGGTAGCTCAGGGGGAATTGTAGAAAACTATGCTATCCTCCATTGTGGAAGAGGCTTAACTATAGGTCTTTGGCCTGAAAAGGTGGAAATATAGCCAGTACAAATGATTAGCATCCATAGGTGAGCTAAGCCTTATGCCTTAACAGGATAAAATATGGCAGAGAGTGGAGCAGGGTGATATACTACCTTTGTGGAAAGGGCAAGGGAACATAAGCATCTCTGGGGTGGAAGGATTGGACGTAGAGAGGATACATCTCCTAGTGTGGCTCAGTGACAGCCAGCTGGAGCTACTCTTGCAGAAAGGGGAAAATTTGTTTGCTCTAAGTTCTTTTCCACATTCACATAATGGAGAACTCTTCAGACATCAGAAAAAGTTTTTCAGTGGATAAGTCACAGCAGCATTGGCCTTCCTGGCATGCTAAAAAGATGACAGACATAATAGCCATGCTATGAACTGTTCACCAAGACAAATCCCTCAACTTCAAGTGCTGTCAGGGAGAACAGACTTTTGTGTTCTGTTCTCCTTGCTCCTCAGCACTTTTTTCCTGCACATATTTCAGATCTACACAGCGAAGTGGAATTTGACCACCTTGTAGCCAGCTTTCAATGCAAACTGTACTTTTTACAATGACTGAACTTTCAGTCCCTTCACAATTGACTTGGCATTACTCCCTTTCCTGACAGGTTCTGTTAGTATTTTCAGATGGGCTGGATGATTCGCTGGAAGATCTCAGGAAAGCATCTGACTCACTTCGCTTTAAAGGTATTACAGTATGATGTTGATGCTCCCACCTCCTCCTACCCAAGGCCCAGTGTATTGCTCCCCCACTGCAAATTTTCCACATAATGTTACCTCTCCACTCTCACGTGGCATTCCTCAGGAGTCCCTGGGAGAGTGTTTGTTTCTCCATGTGAACCAAAGTACATGACTTGTCACTGTTCGTCAGATGATGGCAGAAAAACACACATAGGTGTGCTGAGGTTCTAGTTTCTGGGATCCAGCTTCAACAGCTGATGTGACTCAGGTCAGCCCCCTCTCACTGACGAGTACAGCACCAGAGGTTAGGCATAACTCAGACTTCTGCAGTGCAAAACACTAATATTTGGGCACTGAGTAGCAATCTGGTCTGACAACTGGGGAGAGAAGTTAATTGGAAAATTACTGGTCTGGATTTTTCTTTTACACATTGTTCTCAATAGGTTGATTTCTTTGAACATAACTGTGTTGAAGCCGTGAAGTGTAAGTCTTTTAGAGAATTGCTGTTACTTAAAAATATATTGTTGGTTAAATAGTATATTTCAGGCATTCATTAATTAAAATCTGTGCTTATATTGAAGGTCTTGATGCACTCTTGTTAGTTGGCCTGGACAGTACACAGAACTTGACTGAATTTTGGGAGATAGAGTTTGGCAGAGGCTTTGGATACAATGAACCTCTGAGTGTTGGGTTTGCAGAGATTGCAAGCATCTTGCAGAGAAACCTTGTAAGTCCTTCTGTGGTAAAAACAAATGGGAGAGAAAAATCAGTCTTTGCTTTATGATTAATATACATAAATGAAATGTTTCTTGTTGTTTTTCAGGATACTGTTGCAGAAAGGAAATGCTGTAAGGTTATTTGTAAATGCCTTGGAGAAAATGGTGATCGTGGTGTCCGGGGAAGTCCGGGAAGGAAGGTAGAAGGTCTAACATAGACATTACAGAAGAATTACTTTATTTTTCAAAGTGCTTCTGTTTTTTGCAATATTTCTGAGCATGCATGCTTGTGCCCATGACCTTAACTGTTAGGATAGTGTGCTTGGAGAACAATGCTACTTATCTTTTAAATTCTCATTTTTCAGGGAAATACGGGTTACAGAGGATCTCCTGGCCATCCTGGTGAGGAAGGTGGGGTTGTAAGTAAACATATTTCTTCCTGCTATTATGCTGACAGTTGGTGCCTGAACCTGTCTGCACTTACTCACTGAGGATTCACCAGTGCTAACCCAAAATGCGTTTAAGCAACATGTATCTGCAGGTAAATATACAGATTTGATTCTCTGTGCTTCTGCACATCACAATAGTTAGTAATTGAGTTAAAACAACAACCCACCAGAAGTGAGTTAGTTATTCAGTTAAAAAAAACTATCTTCAAGTACAAAGATTTCAGTCGGAGGTTGGTATCGCAGTCTGAAACATGGCATGATAGCGAGAGCAGAGAACCAGGTGCAACTCAAATTAGTAACTGACTGCTCTTTTATGGTCAGTATGAAAATTTCCAGGTGACTTACACTTGTGTCCTTAGCACAGTGAATGGTGATAGAATTCTGTCTTGCTTTAGTCTTATGTGATGAATTAACCAGTAACCATCATTGTATGGATGAGCCTGAACATTTTGTTTTGTTTCTTAGGGGGAGAGAGGCCCAGCTGGTTTCACTGGGACTCAAGGAGACAGGGGTTGTCCAGGTGCTAGAGGCCATAAGGCAAGTATGTGACTGTGAAATATTTCCTAATTTTGTGTCCCACAAACCTGTTTTCTGTACTGGGGACAAATCCGGGGGCTGTCTTTTTGAGAGGTATTTTGAGGAACTGAAGCATGGTCCAACAGCTAAGGATGTTGCTGTCTAGGCAACTCGACAGTGACTTTTTCACCAACAGCTCCAGACTGGCCTTAGTTAAAGCTATAAAGCTTTAAGGAACAAGAATGAAAATGAGGGCTGTACTATCTCCCCACAGGAAAGGGGTAAATCCCATAAGCGGCAGTAGAGGGTTTACGGTAGGAACTTACTGATATGGAGCCCAGAATGCCCATGCACAGCAAGCTATGGTGCCCTGCTTTTCAAGCTCAATAAAAGTACTTTCACCAAATTTCATCTGTGTTTATTTTTAATTTAAGGGGGGCAGAGGCTACAGAGGAAATCAGGTAAGTGTGTTCATGTGTGATCAATTTTCTTTGAGAACAGTGTTCTGCTTCCTTTAAAGTTCATGTTACCTTGTAAGAAAATATCAGCAAAGAAGGAAAACAGTGTAAAAGTTTCAGAGCATTTAATGTACTTTTGCAATGGTTGTCTAAGAATGAATTTAAGATACCTATCACATTAGTCAAAATAAACAGTCATAATTTTATTTTTATGTGGTTACGGTCGTAGTTGATTTATTCTAACTAACAGGGATTTATTTGCTGATTAATTTGATAATCTATTAAGGTGGTAATTCTTGTCAGGTGAATCTCATATTCTAATCGTTGAGGAAGCAGAATAGAGGGGGGAAAAAAGATTGTGAATAATATTTATTGTGGGTTTGGACAGCACTTTCACTAGATCATTGTTGATACTATTGACATTATTCAATATTCAAACTTCTTTTCATGCTGTTCTTGTCATCCACTATTATTGCATGTCTCGTTTAACCTTTTAAACATACCTGTTCATCAAAGAGATATTGTCACCAATTCATTAATAAAATGTGAAGCCTGGAAGACAGTGATCTGTAATGGCAATATTAGTTACCAAGCTACAGTAATTGAAATGGCATTAACTTGAACGCTTTTACACAAACCCACTTTCTAAAAAAGACTTGGGAGCCTCAAAGACTCAGGAGATATTTGTCTCCATAACTGAAGTGAGAAAGTTGAGTGTGTTTCTGATACCTCAGCTCTCTTTAAAGTCCTGCTCCGTACTAACTTTTTAATCTTCTCACATGTTTCTCTTTCCTTTTCCATTTTCTTCTCTGTTCTCTGAAGTAATTTATCCTCCTTTAAATATCTGAAACATCTGAATATAGAAGAGGGAGAGTCCTTGCTGATGATTTTGATTTGTCCAAGTTGAATAGTGGAGTAGAAATTACCAGGTGCACAAACCCTACTGAAATCCAATGAATATGTGGCATTGTGTCATTATATCTACTAATTTGATTTTATCTAAAAATATGAAACTTTCAACACATAAAAAATGTGATTCAATTCTGCCAACTTAGTAATCTTGAGGCAGTTTATTGAAGTCTGCAAGGCATTTTAGCATAGCTATTTGGAGAAAAAAAGGCAATTCTGAGTATTTAATGCTTTGAAGTTTAGCTCAGGTTTTCTGAGGTAGAAAATGAGTGACGAAAAAATAACACAAATAAAAATCATGATTGCTGACTTAGTGCTCATAATTTTTCTGGAATACTTATTTAGAAATTCTTGTTTGTGACATATTAATCTAATCAAAATGTACAGCCAGCTATTTTTTCCTGTTGTACATACAGAATTATTATAAATAAAAGAAATTCTCTCTCATGAACTTCAACTAGGTGGTTTTGCAAAGTCAATTTAGCATCAAAATCTACGAAGCAATTGTATCTGTGGTCTCTCTCACAGTGAGAGTCGTGATGTCTTGTGCCACTTTCAGTGGTTGGTTGAATATCATTTCAGCTTTCAGAGTAGTGGTCTCTGCTAAGTTAATTTACATCAGGGTTAATTCCTTCATTTTTATCCTAGTAAAGAAAGATGGAAGAAGCTTATTTGGTCAGGTCTGAAACATTGTGAAGCATGCATAAATGAAATAAGGTTCTCACAGTTGTAAGTCTATTTAGATGCCTCGCACAAGTTAACGTTGCAAATTCCTTAAAGAAGGAATGGATGTTTTGCGGGAAAATGTCTTCCATAATCAGTTGCAATATGGGGAATCATTTTTGCAGACAAAGGGAGAAGAAGAGCAATGTGTGTTTGAAAAGGAAGATGACTGCTATTTTTGTAGCAAGCACCACATTGCTGAAAGAGTTATGAAGTTTATTTAACAAGTCGTAAAGTCTAGGATCAGTCTTCTGTAATTTTTTTTAGTCATGGTTATTCTTTCTAGCTTTTCAATGCACTGTTCACGGTATAAAGCTATGTAAAAATGAAAAGCACAATACAAACACATGATGGTTGACATCAAAATTAAAAAGTTATCAGCATGATAGATCAAATACTAGTAGTTATAGCTTGAAATATATCTAGGTATTGAAGATGCTGCAGTTGAAAAAAGATTTGAAAACAAAAAGAAGGAAAAACAGAATTTAAATACTGATGAAAATCTATAGTTTTAATAACTGTTGTTCTTATAAACTGTTCTTAACAAATAATTAAGATGTTCTTAATTTGTCAAAATATTAATTATTAATTCAAATTTATAATTATTATTCCTAATTATTCTTGCTAACCATTGAAAACAACTAACCTTATTCAAGTTTAAAAAGGTAGGCTGAACACTTGCTCAGAGACAAGTGGACCGATGCTGAAAGGGGGTTTTTTGCTTATTGCTACAGGGTGAATATGGTGAGAGTGGATTCGATGGCACTGATGGAGAGCAGGTAATCATTACATGTGCAGTGTTACTAAAGACACCTACCTCAGGGTTCAAAAGTACAGGTTTTATGGCTTTAATCCTGAACAGAAATTCCACTGTTACGTGTTTAGAATTGCATATCTGATTGAAATTGGATTCTACCAGATAAACCCTGATAACCACATTTATCAGAAAAAACAAACATTATTTTTTTCTTCTTTTTTCCACTTTTGTGAGTCTAGGGAGAACGGGGATTGCCTGGACCTTCTGGAGAGAAAGGCAACAGAGGAAAATGGGTGAAGTACCCTTTACAGTAATGTTTAGATTTTATGGAAACATCTTTCCAAAGTGTAATGCTGTCTGTAATTCCTCTGAGTTGTGTTTAATAGCTGCCTATTCTCTAATATGATGTGACTCCTGCTGTAAATCAGTATAACTCCACTGACTTCAACAAATCTGTGTTCTCTTATCTGGCCTTCCTTTATGACAGATACTATTTCTACTTGTACCCTAATTGTTTGTGTTCTTTTTATGAATTTAGGGCAGAAAAGGCCCCAGAGGAGAACCAGGTGAACGAGGAGAATCTGGTCTAAGAGGAGATTATGTAAGTGTATTCCTTTATTTTTGTTATGTTGCACTGATTTGTGCCTGGATTTTGTGATGGTGACGTCTGAAATTTATATGATTTGAAGAGTTTTTCACAGTGCTAGATAAGTAGTACTCTGCAAGAAGCATGGCATATTCCAGGAGTCCTAAACTCTTTGTATGTAGATGGACTGATGTGTTTTGATATGTTGCTTGGAAGCAGGTGTTTAAGCCTCAGGTCTCCTGCTTGTTCCTTGCATTTTTGGTTTGTTTGTTTGTTTATTTGTTACTGTGGACAACATAACTTCTTTTGGAGCTACTTATCACAGAATCATAGAATGGCTTGGGTTGAAAGGGACCTTAAAGATCATCTAGTTCCACACCCCCTGCCATGGGCAGGGACACTTCCCACTAGACCAGAAGGTTTAATGAAAAAACCAAGTGGACTAGACCGATCTTCCTGGTGGTTCCCATCCTAAAGAGGAATTTGAGATCACTTGAAAACCCTGAGCATTAACTCTTGGTTAGCAATTTATAATGATACAAAGGTAAGTTACTTCTTCATGCTCACATTTTTTCCTTGCATGCTCCAGAGCTCTACATGAACACACTCCCTGAGGACTGAAATTTCAGTGGAGACACAACACTTCTTGTATCACAACTTTGTCTTCTCACATATATTTCGAAGATTTTGTTCCAAACATTCAAATATAGTGTTGACTCCTGATTTCTAATGATTATATTAAAAGAAAACTAAAATCCAGGTGTCATGGTAATTTACCTCTTTGAGAGATCAGGATTTCACCTGTGTCTAGCATTAAGCAGCTAAATGGAATTCCACTGTAGTGTAACCCCCCCATCTGAAACTCACGGACAAGATATGATCTTAATTAACTATACCAAATCAACCAGAACAGCTTCACATTTTCAGGGTTTAATTTCTTGCCCGTTAGTAATTTTGCCTTTAATCTCTTCGGAAAAGAACTTCGTGGACTTCGCAGAACTTCCTATATAGTGTTCTTACAGGCATCTTCATTTAAAATAGCCTTTTCATTTCTAGTTGTCTGCAATGACAAATCTAATTAATATTATTTCCGTATCCTGCCTCTATAATCAAAGCAATAAAGGTGGGATCACTGAAAATGCTGAGCTTTCCATTTAACTTTTCCAGGGAGATCCTGGGGCTAACAGTAGTGTTAGTGGTCCTAAAGGTGAAAAAGGAAGCCTAGCACCACAGGTAAGCAAGTAGTTCTATAATTATGGAGAGAGGATTTGCATAATCGCTAAATTGTATTGGCTGTCCAGTGACCAAGAAGCTCTTTTTTTGTCATTTTTTTTTTTGTGTGTGTGTTTTTTGTTTGCTTATTTGCTTTGTATTTTGCCTCTAGTGTTTGTCTGCAGCACAGAAATCTTTGAGAAGTGTGTGATACAGTATAAAAGAAAAAAAAAATTAAAAAGGTTTACAAAGACTATGGAAATATTCTCATAATATAGGCCTGAGGGAAAATATGGACTAGAATATATTATTCTACCACAAATTTGCATCAGCCACCTGAGAGGCTTCTAGTAATGGGTTATAAGGATACTGTTAAAAATCATGCTGGTAAAAATGCATTGGGTATCAACAAACTATATGCATTTTGCTATGGAACTGCTATTTCTCAAGATGGTGGGTAAACACCATTTTGACCTGTATCAAGAATATAAGAGCTGGATTATGTGCTTATATAGCAATGTCTGAGTTTTTAAGAGGTCTTTGAAGAATACTGCAAGAAAAGAAACATAACAGAAAAGCACAGCCCATTTCTCTATTGCACTTTATTTGGAAAGAATAAGCAAAGTTGATAAGTAGTTGGACAGTAGTATATATAAATGATGGTGGATGAAGGCTTAAGAAGCTGAGAACTAGCAACATGTGAGAAAAATCCACTATTTTAGAAGATTAATCCTATCAGAATAAGTAGGGTTTTGTGCACATGCTTGGACACGTGTGTGCATATGTCTATGTAGAGTGTGATGGAAGCAGTAGAAAAACTGTGAGGGTTAATTTTTGGAGAATAATTGGGTTTTGATGACTTGTTTAAAGCAGATCTCATCAAACTTTCTTATCTCAAGTCCAACTGAAAAGCTGAAGTCAACAAAAATTATTTCATTCAAGAAGCCTTGATGGAGTATCAGCTGTTAATAACTGATGGATTGGAAGTCCAAAGCAAGCATGATCTGTCTGGTTTATAATTTTGAATGCAAATTATTTGCAGAAAGCAGGGGTCAATATTTAGCATGACACAACTGATTGCAATGAAAACTTAGAAGAAGAAACAAAAGAAATAATGTATTAAGAAGAATGTGCAAGTACAAGAAAGAGGCAAAGATGTTTAAAGAGCTTGATCATTATTTTGTTTTGCAGGGAGAACCAGGCCCACGTGGACTCCAAGGAGAGGAGGGTGATGCTGGCCCTGATGTAAGAATAGTAGCCAATATGGGGTGAAGTTACTGATAAAAAAAGATACAGTGGGATTCCTTTGAGAAAACCCCTTTTTTCTCTTCTTCCTGTTATCCCACACTTCAAACTCCTGCAAGGAGAGGGAACAAAAATCTTCTAATATTTTCCTAGCGAAACATACTTGGCTTAAAATTTAGTAGCTTGTGTTCATTGAAATGTTTTGTATTCTTTAAGATCAGGAATTTGCTGTCCTGTTAATTTTAGGTCTGATTCATGCGAAGTCACAAGCCTTAAACTCAATGCAACCTTTTCTATGAGCCTTAATTGCTTTATAATTTCGCTGTAGGTAAATCTACCTCTTCTTCCTCCCCATGACAACAAGTTTTGTATGCCTGTTCAAGCATATATATAAACACACTGGCAGCTAAGCTGCTCTTATTTGTTCACTGGAGACTGGAAATTATGAAGGCACCTCTTCTTGTCAGTCAGAATGGTGCTTGATGCCAAAATCTGGAATGATGATCACTCCTCAATCAGGCTGCAGAAACATCTTAAAGGCTTCTGGTGATCGGAGGTTGAACAGTAACATTCACTAGTGCTGCTGAGCAGTGTGCAGCAGGAAGTGGTGCAAACCTCTTAGCTCAGAGGGAGAGAAGAGGGCTTTTGTTCCATTGATTTTAGCCAAAGGGCAGCTGACTGGGAAGATGTTTTCCAGAATTTTGTTGAAATGCCTTCCCTTCGTGCTCACTAAGGATCTAAAGCCTTCTTTCTTTTTTGTAAGGCTTACTAGCATAATAATTTCTGCCCCAAATCCACTCTTTTCTCTTTTTTTACCTTAAATCTTTCTTTTGGAATAATCTCTGCTTTCTATAAGCTGCCTTTGATTTGACAGTATATATAATGTACTTTATTATAAGCCATTGTTTCACATGTTGCTCAGTGATCTGGATGTAATCTCTCATGCCACTCCTTCCTAGGGTGCAGCAGGTCGAAGAGGCCCTCCAGGTATAAAGGTGAGTGGCTGATGCTGCTGCTACCCATCTATATGCAGCTACATGTCCAGCCTCAGTGTTTGCTCCTCTTAAAGGGAAGGTTTCATTGTGATCCGAGACACAAGTGCTTAAAAATCAAAAGTCTACCTCAAGCCAGGGCAGCCTTTGGATCTCAGGTGGATGTACTAGAGGCCATCCTGACTTGAAGGATTTAGAATTGGAAAAGAGTTTTCATCAAAATAAAAGGACAGCTACTGTTATTATTAGGGCAAATGTGGGAAAGTAAGTAGAGAAGAGACTCACTAAAGATGACAGGAATGTGTGGTCAGGCTGCAAAGTCTGACAGTTTATTCCTCCTTTGCTGCATGCACACAGATATATGCATGATGCACACACGCAGCACAGATAAAATTAAGGCAATGATGATTTGCTAAAAATAGATGTAACAGTGTTAACTGGAGCTCTGAAAATTGGCTCGAAGCATATAAACTGATCAAGGTTTTGGAAAGAATTTAATTTCCAAAGTCAATATCTAAAAGAATGTACTGTAGTTTGAATGCTGGTATAGGATGTAAGGAATAGGTCAGCCCCAGTGCATGCTGATTGATCGTTCCAGGAAGATCCTCTGGATGGTAGCCCTGGTTTTCCTAGATCTATACCCCATAGAGTTTGGATCTCAATAAACTTTATGGAGATGTACTTGGTAAAGACATCACTGCCATTCTCTTAAGCGATGATTCAGGTAGTGTTCTTGGAAAAGAAATCTTGTTTGTCTCTGGGTATAAATTACAAAGTACAGTTATCAAAGCACATCTAAAAGCAGCTATATTCGAGAGTGGGTTAGTGCAAGTAAAAATTCTAGGAATTCTCAAGTATAGGTTATATGATCATTTCAGGAAACATTGCTTTAGCACAAGTGGTTCCCATTTGTGGTTCCCATATCTCTGCAGCTTCTGACAGAGATAAAGGAGACAGTATATGCCTTGGTATAGCATTTCCCTTATATCTTAGTGCATATAAACCCAGGGAAACATTACAATTTCATGTAAGACACTGTCAGACCAGCAGGATGGAATATGTCTCGAAATCCTGCCTTGTGTTGGAGTCTAGGGAATGGGCAGAATTGTAGCTTCTGAATAAATGTGCAAACCAGCATTTTGAGTAGAGTTTGTTCTATGCAACTCTTGACTCACAAACATGGGCAGGGCAAAATTTGGACCAGCTTTTCCCGTCTCTTATTTCCAAATCATACTCATACAATATCAGTGCAGTCATAGTATCAAAGAGGAGACAGGATGAAGTGCAAACGCCCAAGTAGCAGTTCTTTCAAAGTCCTTGCCAAAGCCCTGTTTCCTTTATCCAGGTTCACAATATGAAGTGTTTGGCATGTACAAAATATGCTGTTGGAGGACAGCCAGTAAAAGTTTGAAAAGTTTGCTCAGTTTCTCAGGTTTTTAATTGTGGATGCAGTATGTAAATTGAAGTTCTTCTTGTGTTCTTAATTTGGCAAAAGGTTAATGATTTTTCATGAAACTTCTGCATGGATTGAGTGAGGGGTTTTTTGTGTCAGCAGCAAGCATTTAAAGTGAAGACCAAGTGTGAAATGTTAATAAATAGTACTGAGAATAACCATAGCGATGCAATATAGAACATAAATTTCAGCAAAGGAAAAGGACTACTGGGAGGGCACAGTGACTTTTATGGCAGAAATATTTCTTCAGCAGCACAGTGTTTGATTTGCCTCTGATTTCTGGGCTTCCTGTCCCTCTCCTGTTGGGAGGAGCAGTTTTGCTGTACCTTTATTACTCTCTTCCTGTGTGCTGCAGCCAGGTAACACAGGGTTTTTACATTTAAAGTGATTCAAATTAATATTTCACTGGGAAATGACAATCAGAAGTGAGAGTCCTGTAAGTTCCCTAAACTACAGTCCCGTCACATCCCAGCTTTTTGCAATATACAGGCATGCCTTGTACCAAAACCCTTGTCCCCACCTGGTTTCTCAAAGTCATGATTTAGATTTCACTTTGAGAATCCAGAATTTTCACTGTCTAGGGTATTGCAAGTAGGAATAGACTGGAATATTCTGATACTGTCTGCCAGTAATGGAGAAAGCACCAAGCTTTGGCTACAGGGATCAGAGTAACTTGAAAAAATATGAGCATTTTATAGTTCCCGTTTCCTATTTCTATCTCAGAAATTATTTATAGGGTTTATGAAGACATTTTATGTTAAAATATTGAAGAATATTCATCAAGCCTGCCTCTTAATTATTCCAATTCTTGCCTAAACACTCAGAAATCCATTTCTTAGGTAATTATGAAACTTCGTGCACTTCCCCCCCCCCTTTTGATTGCTGCTTAACTCTAAAAATATTTGTTTGTGTTTTTCTGTCAGATACCAGCAGAAAAAAATAGTCCAAGTAACAGGATTACTGAGGGTAACAGGACAAAACTGGACTCTGTGAAAATGGAATTGTGCCTTGTTGTTGTTGTTGCACTAAAGTACAAGAATGCTGATGAGGTTAGAAAATAAAATGTTCAACTTGTTTAGTAAAATCACAGAGTGCAGAATTCACTGAGTCTTTAGAGTCAACCCTCATCATCTCCCTGGGAGCCTCCTCACCCAGTGATGAGGCCACCCTTTTGTGATGTGGTGTGGAACAAGAGAAATGACTGAACCTCACAGCAACAAGGAACTTCCAAACTGTTTTCATTTAAGTACCTGATGATCAGCTTTGTCTTCTAAAAGTATAATAAAAACCACATTTGTATGGGTAGGTAGGCATTGAAAAGCTAGGCACCAACCCATGGTCAGAACACAGCTTATGTGAATATCCTTCATTGAAGAGCTGAAAAAGGTGAATGGCAGAGGGAATTGCACACTTCTGTCTTCCACATCTCCTGGAGAAACTAGAAGGAACAGTAAACCCTGCAATATGACAGTGGCATCCATCCTTCTGTTAAAAAACCATAAAGAAGCACAGCTAGCCATTCTTAGCAGTCAGAAGTAGTCAGGGCAGAAGGAACAGAAGGTGTGGTGAGGTGTCAGAGTGGTGTTTGTCACAGGCAAGAAGAACATGCAGTCTGTGTACTGAAAACAAAGCAAGATATTGAAGATGGAAGGGAGAATAAACTAAAGGAAGGCACGAAAGAGAGGAAAAGTTGGGGGGAAGAAAAAAGAACAACCAATTTTCTGGGTTTGATTCAAAGTAAATTTAAATAGGTGAAAACTTTCTATTTGTTTTGGGTTCTAGTAGAGTGTGCCTAAGAAATTTGTCCATCCTCATTAGAGTAAAAACAATTTTTGTGGAAATCTTTTCCTATTTAATTTTTTTTACATCTGGCAATAACATATACTTACTGATGTTCCATTTTACATTATGGTTACTCTGGCTATAAATTAATTTTGGTCTTTGTTTTTTGCTTTTGTCTTTTTTTTTTCCTTTTTTTTTTTCCCTGTTTTATCTTTCATTTCATTCATGGGATGGAGAATGGAAATTCAGCCTTTTAAATGCAGTTTTACTCAGGAGATTCTTTCCAGAACCATCTGTTTCCCAAGAATCTTCAGACATATGTTTATGATTTCTTCAGTGAAAGGGGATCTGCAAGGCCTGGAATATCTTTGTGCTAGTTGTCACCATTTTACTCAGTCCAGCAGACAGTGAATATTTGTTATGGATGTCAGCTAAACTGACTCATCCTCACATGCCAGCTTTATATGGAGATGGGAGCTGAAAAAGTTTTTTATCCATGGTGCAGTATTTGACTTGCCTCACTGAATAACCAGGGTGAAAGATGTGGAGTATAAAAGCCTCTGATTCTAGTACGATAATGAAGTTGTGGTTTCCCCTCAGAGTCATTCTTCATGGGTAAGGGGGAAGAGGACCTGCCCTTGTGGTCCTGACTTTATAACTTCTCATGGTTTTTGCAGGGGACAAGGACAAGGACAAGGGTAATGCAGGAATAGTGCTGAAACCTGATGTAAAATGTATTCAGGAAAATGCAAAGCAGATAGAACTGACTTCTTGTGCTGTAACTTTTATAATCATCACACACTCTAAACAACAAGAAAAAAAGCTGCTGAAGTCTTTTACTTTCTACTGAGTTTCTTCAACAGGAATCTGAAGCTGCTTGAAAGCTGTTTGGGAGCATTGAAAAACATTCTATCAACTATGTACAGATATGAAATTATTATCTTTTGATGTACAGATGACAGGTGCTAATTTGTTTGGGTTTGTTGTTGTTTTCTTGGGTTTTGTTCTGGCAGGGTGAGCAAGGAGATCTGGGGGAAGCAGGTTACCCAGGAGAGACCGGTCTTCCAGGCCCACAGGTAACTAATAAAACTTATGTTTTTATTTTAGCTGTGAAGAAAGTGAATTGTCAGTCTTGATATTTTGTTTTTCTTTTGGAAAGCTTGGTTAACTTCAGCTTCTGAATCTTGTGAGTAAGAAATCTTCCTTGGCAAATTTCTTCTGTAACCCTGAGGAATTAAATGTGGCAAGTTATGTGGGTGCAGCTTCTAGTGAAATTAAAAGAGGAAAATGAATAGCAAAAATAAGTAATTTAGCCAACACATCATTAGAAATTGCATAAAATCTATTGCATCGACAAAACTAATGTGAAAAGCTTTGTGTTTTAAAAATTTGCTAGGTGGAGTAATTTTGAAGAGAATTATCATGGTAGACTGTTTATAGTAGCTTCCAGTTTTAAGATGCTCTTAGATCCTCTAAAGATGCTTTTAACTTTATGTTTTAGGATCTGGAGAAAGTGTGCCTAGTTCATAGCGGGCTGCTTATGGCTCCCTTGGTATCTTAGACACCTCAGTGAATCTCTGAATCAGGCTGTTGGGCAGTGACCATCTCAGCTGCTTCACACAGGAAAATCCTGACAACCAAACAGCCAGAAGTTTCACCTGTGCATTAAGGCTCATGAAACAGGCACTTGTATTCTGATCATTGCAGGAGTCTGATCTTCATTGAAAGACTGTCAACAGTCTGGAACTGACTTTTTTTTTTTTTCAATGCCTTTTTTACATCAGGGCCCAGGAGGACCACAAGGGATCAGAGGACCTCCAGGACCACAAGGCATGCCAGGCCCTCTGGTTAGCTTTAAATAATATATTCCTACTGTACACATTAGGGTTTTTCATTCTCAGTGTTGATATTATTCTTAGAAAGAGTTTTTAAAAAACTTATGGAAGGTAGAAACTGAGGGGTTTTTGACGTAACTGATTTTTTGTAACTGATTTGCAGCTTCATATGATAACAGCCTTGAAAATAAGTTTAGGTGGGTGAATAGGAAGTGAATGTCAGTGTTACTGAGCTTTTGCATGATTGTAGTGAGGAGCCTTGTCTTTAGATTTTACTCTCAGTTATCTAGTATGAGGACTAAGAGCATGGCTTGCAGCATGGTTAAATACAGATGTACAGTGGTGTAGTTGAGATCAAAGTTATATAATGATCAGTAGTTTCATTATGGCTTGTGAGATTTACTGCTGAAGTATGATCAGGTTGTAACATTTGAGCACTGTCTCCTATCTCCTCCCCTGTGTGATGCTCTTGATTTTGGAGGTTCTTGTTCTGGAATTACATCGGTGTAAATCAGGACTGGAATGTCCTACACTGTCAGCCTTGGTCATCTGCTTCAATCGAGTAATAATGTTCCTGATTACACCCCCAATTATATGTGTGCATTCATGGGTTTGTGCACATGTGCATGTATTGACTAAGTATCTATGTAGGCTGAAAATAACATTCATTTCATACTTAAAAGCATTTTGAGGTTTATACAGTAGTTGTACAGAAGACAGGAAAGAAATGGAATGATAGCTTGACCAGTAACTCTTACTGTGGTCCTGGAAAGCTTGTAAATGCACTATTATTTATACTGACTATGTAGTAATTTCAAGTGGGAATGAATCCTTGAGTGCAGTGAGCCCTTGATTTCTTCACTGCACACCTTTTAACTGATACTTCTTATTACAGGGCAGTCTGGGGCCCCCAGGTTCACCTGGCTCTGTTGGAAAGTTAGGTGCAAGAGGAGAAAAGGTAAAGATTTTTAAGGTGTCTAATTGCAGCAATCTAACAGTATCATTCATTCAAGAATTTGACTGAAGAAGCATATTCTAACATTTTGTTAGTCCTATGAAACATGTGTAGAATATTAAGATCTATAGACATTTTCAGACTGCATGGGAAGACAAGAGATATGTTCAAGGTAATCTTAGAGGTGTCAGAGAGATAATAAGAAGTTTTTAGTTTTACCATGACCACTAATGTAATTGCTGTTGTGGTAATTGTTCTCAGTGGGGCTTGGTTTCTCACAACATGCAAGACTGCTGACCTGACCCTGAAGCTCATTTTAGGATTCCTAGAATCTGTCCAATCCATTGCAAATACATTCCAGTTAATTACAGAATATCGCAAGTTGGGAGGGACTGATGAGGATCATCAGGTCCAATTCCCTGCTCCTTGCAGGGCGAGTAAACCGCATGACGAAGTGTATCATCCAGACACTTCTTGAACTCTGACAGGCTTGGTTCCATGACCACTTCCCTGAGAAGCCTGTTCCAGTGACCGACCACCCTCTTTGTGAAGAACTTATTCCTAATGTCCAATCTGACCTTACCAGTTCAAAAAAGTGTAGTTGCTTATTTTCACCTCGTTTTTCTAAAAATTCCTAACAGGTCCAAGGAACCTTGACTATTACGATGTCTATCATAGAGGAATGAGTATGTTGAGAACAATTAAATCAACATGAAGTTTAACAGAAAGACTTATGCTAATAGATGGTCTACATTAGAGTTCATTTATAATAAATGTTATCCCTTACTTTCCTTTCATTTATGTTAATATGGGAGACTAACTTTATTCGATAAAAATAACTCAGTTGTTGTTGAATCTTTGAATGTAAGTCATAAGTCATACCAGTTAGCTAAGCCTTTCAGTCTCTTTGAAGGTTTGTTACATTCAGTGACAGAAGGTCAAAGTGTTACTATAAAAATAGTCACTGTGTGAAAACATACAGTGAAACAGTGACAAAAATTGGAAAAATACTTAGAAGTTTTCATCATACCTTCTATTTTCTGTGTCTGATTTTGTGCTGTTTAATATTGGGTTCCTTGTTAGAAGAAAGTTCGATTGGAAAGTGGAAACAAAAAAGAGACTGAAGAAAAGAAACGCTGTGAGAGGACTAAGAGCTCACTGCAGACAGCCTGCCTGAGAAATATCATCTGCTATAAACAGGTGGTTCAGGCTGGTAGAATTCCAGGATATATCCTGCTAGTACTATATTATAAACTTTTCCAAACCCCACTTTTTTCACAGATAATACTGTATAACAATGGGAGTTTTGCTGAATAAAGGCCTTTGGAGTCTAGCTGCATGAATGCTCAGCATATTCTGATTTGTATAGTCCTTTCTGGTTCCACCATAAGGAACATTCCATGAAACATGGTCTCTAGTGGAATGCTTTTGCCCAGCATCAACTAGTCTATAAAATGTATAGGTACACTTCAGTCTAACAGACAACTTCACGTTTCAGAAAGAAGAATTCTCCTGAATGAGTCCAACTAACAGCTTCTGTGTTTCAATTGTAACAGGGTGAACCTGGTGACCCTGGAGAGAAGGGCCCAATCGGACTACCTGGACAGAGAGGCATGCCTGTGAGTCTTTCTCCCCTAATTCAGAGCCCCTGTAGTTTAATACCAATCCAGCTGAAATACTACAGTTCATTCCTTTCTATTTTCTCTGAGACAATTAAAATTATTTCACATTTGGTTCTCAATTTCCTTATGGACACCAGATTCGTTGTGGGCTAGAGAGAATATCTTTCACATCAAATTCTCTAGAGGAAAGAATATGCTGAAGGTAGGGCACACAAGGAAAGGAACTGTGGCCTTAATCCTTATTTTCTCTCTATGGCTTTTACCACCATTTGCTGCTGGTTTTAGACCATATAGTGAGAGCTTGCCCTAATTCATTAATCTTAACAGCCTGAGCACCTCACTGTAATGGGACATCTTTATTTCAAAGTCAAACTGGATATAAATCTAATCCTCTATTAAAATATAACTCACGGTATGTTCAACCTATGCAGGGCGTGGATGGCAGAGATGCCTATGGTCCTGAAGGAAGCAAAGGAGCAAAGGTGAGTGCTTCAGGTCAGAATGTCTCTCAGTCTTCTGCAGTATCAAATGGAACATCCATATTATATTAAAAAGGAATGTAAGACATGGCCACAGTAAGAGGTTCAGGATTCCCACAGTCCTTGTGAGAAATTCTTCAATAAGATATTCTTTTGAGGACCTCTCTCACTCTTTCCCTTGATGGGTGTATATGGATATGAAGGACTGTACTTCTTGGATACACAGTGCTTTCTACCCACTTCAGTCTGCTTGACTAGCCACTCTTCTTGGCAAATATTGGTGGTCCAGACACTTGGGGCTCTTCTCATTTTTCTTCTTTCGGTAGAGGGATTCCTTGACTACCAAGGAATACTGAGACAGTAAGGATATTGTTTTAATGTGAAATATTCTTCCTTGTGCTCCTATGGTCAGAAATAAGATCTGGGGATAAACCTCTGGATTGCTAAGAAACTCTTATCATTCCCTTCACAGTGCTGAATTAAAAAAGCAATTAATTTCTCACTTCTTTAAAAACATAAAAGAATCCAGCTAAAATAAAAAGTATATAGAAATGAAGAGACCAAAATCACGGCACCAGTGGCACCAATGGGTCAGTCTGGGAGCAGAGGGGTCAGGATGCTGGAAAAAGCTGCAGTCCTCCTTTCAAGGAATTTGTGTAGTGTTGCAATACAAGTCCTTTCTTGCTGCTTGTAAAACAGAAGTGGCCCAGTGGATCTCTGATAGGCCTGTCTTTCACTTCCTTTTTGTGGGAGAAACAGAGTGTTGTAGGAACCTGCAGAAAAGATTTGAAAGGCTTCCCGGGAGCCTCTCCAACTGATGAGCTCCTTTTGCTAAAATGGCTCTTGGTGCTTCTTATTTTCCAATATCTTTTCTCACCTTCTTAGCTCCAACAATTCCTTTTCATAGGAGAGTTTCGTAGGTTATGCATACATTGTATACAAGACTAATTCTTTTAATCTCTTGAAATCTCCCACTTGTTCACTTCAGGGAACAGCCTACATGTTAGAAGAATGGAGGAAAAAAGTTTCTGCTAAATCTTCTAGTCATTATTCATTGTTTTAAAGGATTAATTTAAAGCCTTTCTTATACACTGATGTCTGCCCAGGGTTTGGCAGGGCCTGGATTAAAGCAGTTAATAAAAATAACCAAAACCCAATTTACTCCAGAATAGTGATTCAGAAAGAATGATTTTCCCCTGATAGCTAAGAGAATAACCTTTAGTATAAATTTTACTTAAGGTTGCTATTAATTATACAGGTTCCCAGTCACATTACGCTCTCTTACATGTAATGGGGGGGTGTACGTGCATGAAATTTTCTGAAAATTGTTGGATAAAGTCATATGATGTTTTACAACCAAGTCCACTTCCATGGGAGGGAACTCTTAGAACAATGGCATGCGTAAGTAGTGTGAATTCTGATGTTAAGGAAAGAGGTACTTCACTTCGGATTGGTTTATGCGAGAGTTTCCATATTTCTCATATACGAGCAAAGAACACACCAGAAACTGAAGTAACTGAAAACAATTAATGAACTGACTTCTGATATGCCAACAAAATATCATGGTATCATTGTTTAGTATGGAGGGTACAACATTTTGAAACTACATTCAAACGCTGAGTTCTGAATGTTACCATTAACTCATAGTCACTATATGTGAATTCCACTGTATATTACTAGGATGCATAAATAAGTTTTGGTAAGACATATATTTGAGAAACTGAGAATGCTTGAAAATCCAGAAACTGTTGGAAATTTTTAAAACGCTCTTCCTTTAGATGAGCAAGGTGTTCATATACAATGGTGTCATTTGAGACCAGAGTAGTAGCCACAGTTACTTGAATGGGCTGGAATGCTAAGAATAATTTTTAAATTGTTTTTGATTTAAAGGCATCAAACGCTAAACAGATCACAAAGTTCTAGATTCCTATGAAGTCTTTGTCCTTTCTTTTTGTAGGGAGAATCTGGATTCTTAGGATATCCTGGTCCAGAGGTATGATTAAATGGCATATTTCCTTTCCTTATGTCTTGTTTTACATTTTTCTTTTTGGAAGTTTTTGTCTGTCTTTCTATCTGTCTTCTCCTTTCCCATAAAGTTCTGAATTTCATTAATTTTCAGGGAGAAGAGGGAGACCCAGGCATTCCAGGAGCTGAAGGACCCAAAGGAACTAGGGGTAGAAGAGTAAGAATGACAAATTTGCTAACTCTGTGAAGAGTTCTATAAATAAAGCCCTTGTGTCCTAAGTGTTTTCTCACAAAGAAAAAAAGTTAAATTGTTTCCCACCCTGATCTTTTATTGCCATACCTTGTGCAACAGGTCTTGAGAGAATGCAGGTCGGAGTCTTCAGAGATGCTGGTTGCTAATAATTCTTAATAGTGGTAGTCTATGTAAATGCAGGATCCAACTCACAATATGGTTATGGAGGGTTTTTTTCCCCTTATGAAATTTGGCACCTGTGTGTGCAATTATAAAGAATGAAACTTGTATTCCTATTTTTAGGGTAATGCTGGCACACCAGGTTCCCTGGGAGATCCAGGAGATCAAGGGCCATCAGGACCTATGGTAATATATTTTTATTTTTAAAAAAAATCACTCTTAGGTTGATCTTAGACTTACTAGTAGAATAATGGAATATTTTATTATGTTTCATATGCTTAGTTGCCTGGAAGTTGTATAGAGTTATGTCTTGCCTGTGGATATGTGTGCACAGGAGCACCTGCTGTTGAAATGGAACTGCAACAATATAGTGCAGGGCAGAATTTCTTCCACAGTATTTGGTATTGTCTTTAGGCTGGGTAAATATCTAACTAAATAAGCAGAGAGTACTAAAATATAGAACTGGATTGATCTGCTGAAAGCCAATGTATTTTTTCCATTTCAAAAGAAAAGCCATTTAAAATCAGACTTGCAGTTAAAAGTTATGCACTTAAAGCTTATATTGATTGTAGCATGTTAATCCTTATATACAAGTAAATGTCCTGATGTACTTTTCCAGTGTCTGTGTTCTGCATTTTATACAACAAAATGTTTTATTCTCTATCTAAGCAGATGAAAGGATTGTGGATTTCAATAGGATTTAGGACTAACCTTGTAGGTAGCTAGGAAAATTCCTGTATATGTCTACCTTTATCCTGCAGCAATGCTGAAAATCAGCTCCATAGTGACCAGAAACAATGTCTACTGTTACTGATTTTCATGCTAAACTTTCTTAGGCCTATTCTTAGTTTAAATGTGGAACATTATTGATAGCAGTATCTTTACCTGGAAAACATGGCCCATGGGATGTGTCAGCTTAGAAAACTTTTTTTCCTTCTCATTACACTGTGCTGGTCAATGAATATACCCGTCCCACTTTATTTTATGATGCTGGACACAAGAATGGCTAAGAATGCATTGCCTTCCCAGCTGCTTGGCCACTCACATGTTACAGGTAGACAAATCTTGTGAGCTGATGAGCCACAGCCGTTGGCCTTGCCAGTCCATGGTCCAAGAAGTCTTCAGAGGGATTTCAAGCTCAAGATCTCCTCCTCAAATGTAGAAATGAGAGTAGAGCTTGGGATATATGGGCTTGGTAGGATTATTACAATAGCTGTGCATCAGTGAAATGAGAAAGTGGGAAGTCTGTGGGAAGTGGAAGTGATAGGGAATGCAGGAAGAAGCACAGGTAGTAGGCAGGGACAGCCAAATCGGGCCTGTCTTACCCGTCCTTCCTGCTTGGTGACATGATTGTCTGTATGTGTCAAGTCTGCACAGCTCAGTCACCACCACTGAGCTGCTGCAAGTAGCATTAGGGCTCAGGCAATTCACAGTTAACTCTTGCTGAACAGTACCAAAGAAGAACATTGACCTACTGGGAAACGTGAGAAGAAAAAAGCATGGAATGGCTGTGATGGTGCTAGCAGCAAGACAGCAGGAGAGGTGAGGAGCGTAGCTCAGGCAGAAGATGGAGGAATGGAAGATTAATTGGAAGGGGAAGGAACAAATAAGGAGACGGGGTTGTAATCTGGGGACGTAAGGAAGTATATAATTTTGGTGAAGTGTTATGGTAGAGAGAGGGTAAGGTAAAAGCTGTGGGATGTGGAGTTGAAATTTTTCTGGTGTATCTCACTGCAGCCTCCTGCAAGAATTTTCAGTAGTCTTCCTACACATCTGAATGCACACATGATAAGAACTCTCAAGCTCCTTTGAAAAAAAAATTCCTTTGCCTCTGTTTTATTCCCATTATGAAGATTAAAAAATACTTTTATTTTGAAAAAAGATGCTTGAGGTTCTAGCATTTTTCCACAGCTCCCAAGGAGAAGGATGCAGAGTAGGTTGAGCTATCATGATGTGTGTGTGTTCTGCAAGGTCTTTTGAAGTAGAACTGTAGGGATTTTACCCTGCAAGAGTAGAGGGCAAGCTTGTCACACATCAGGTGTTGGAAAGTACAGAAAGTCCAAATAACTGAACATAGCACAGAAACTGCTGTTTATAAAGGAAATCCAGTTCTGAACTATACTGGTCCTCAAGGGCAACAAGTATTGAACATTTTAAAACCATTAATGAAAATGGACTGAGAAATAAGTCTGAGAAGTGATCTGTAACTCTGGAATGGGTCCACAAAAATCTATGCTGGGAACTGATGTCTCCTCATATTTCAAATTCATAAGTGCTTGTTGGGAAACACTATATGCCTGCATTTTCTTTGGGCTACAGAGTAATAGACGGAAATACATTATCAGGGTCTGACTTTTTGGACCTGTGTTTATTTTGTTTCAGGGTGCCAAAGGACCAATGGGCACCATTTTAATGGAAGTAAGTAACAACCTTACAGCTAACTGTACACTGCATGGAATTATCTGTTTTAGTCTTCCATTTATCAGCACTTACAGCAGTGCACACAATTAGCTGTTATAAAACAATATCCTTCTCATGTTCTTGTCAGAGTGCAGTGCGTTCATCTGTTCTGCAAATGATCAAGGAATGAGAAACAATTATGCCTATGGATTAACACCATGTCCAAACTTTTACAAATCGTTGGACCATTAATATTCATTTACCTGTTTCTTTACTCACATCAGTTTACACACTAGCTCATGTTTAGGGTTACTTTTTCCCCTCTTGTAAAGGAAGGCATTTCTTCAGCAACAGTTATTTTCACTGGGAATAGAAGTACAAGATTTCTTCAGAATCGTAATCCCCTATAAAATGAGCACTTCTGAGCAAAGGTTCCATCTAACCCTTGCATGGATGACTACCTACAGGCAATACTATTGCAGGTGTGTTCTGTGTCCAGAGGAGGTCTTCTCCTCCTTCATGGACCTCTCTTCCTATGTGAGTCGCTATTGAAATGTCCATTCTTTTATGGAAGTGCCACTGAGTGGTGACATCCTAGATCAGTTTATTAGCACGAAATAAAGAATGGATAAATGGTTTCTTGGTACTCCAGAACATCATAAATGCCAACAGAGCAGGTCTAGAAAAATATGCCTAGTTTCTGCAGCAAGTGAGAGTGTCCCTGTACTATTTGAAATAAAGAGGAACTGGATTGTGTGAATCTGGATTTACTGTGATGAGAGTTAGTTCAGGAACTGGGATATGACCTTCATCTCAAACACCAGTAAGATTCCCAGTCTGGGATGGTCTGGGATTTGCCATTAATTCCTTTTTTATTTTGAACCTGCAGCCTTGTGAACTTGTGAATTTTACAAGAAAAAACTGCCGTAAGTAGGGAGCATCTTATTTTACCTCTGACACCTAGTCACTCTTCTTAAACAGAATAGCCTCCACTGTAAACTGATGGTTTGTATCTGAGTTCCGTTTGACTGGTAGTTGTTAATTGTGAGGGGTTTTCAGCAGGTGTTTGAAGCAGACTTGCTCTTTTTGCTCCTTTTCTAATCTGTTAATTACAAAACCCATAACAAATATCTCTTTACCTCATTAAAGATTAAAATAATTCTTTGGCATTGTGCCAACACCCTTTGGGGAGTTCTCTGAGAGAAGACAATACTTGTATGTGTACTGTTCTCCAAATTAGGTGTGTTCGTTCCCTTCAGACATATGTGCGCAGCAGAACCCAGAACAATTTTTTTACTTCCCATCCAGTAAAAGTGTACTATTTTGAGTATTTGATTATGGAAGAAGAGTGTTGTCTTGCACTGGCGGGTTCTATCAGTTGTCTGAGCTTTGAATCAGGCTTTTTGTTGAAAGCAAGTGAATATGTCACTGTATTAATGAATATGGGCCCAAAATAATTTATTTGCTCTCCCTCTCTTCCTTGCAGCTTGCTCATCAGGTAAGTCCATCTGGCCTCTGCATATCCATTCTTTTATAGACTTGAAGAAAAAACTAACAACGTTTGAGTTGTGAAAAGGCTCTCACAGAAATTTTCTGCTTCAATATACAGACACATGTCCAGCTTACCCAACTGAAGTGGTGTTTGCCTTCGATATGTCTGATGATGTTACACCAGCTGCATTTGAAAGGATGAGAAACATTGTCATGTTGTTGCTGAGGACCATTAAGATCAGTGAAAGCAACTGCCCAACAGGCGCTCGTGTCTCCGTTGTTTCTTTCAACACCAATATGCGCTATCTCATCCGATTCTCAGAATTCCAAAAAAGCAACTTGCTGCAACAAGCAGTCCAGAGAATACCTCTGGAGAGATCCACTGGAAAGCGAAATATTGGGGCAGCCATGAGATTTGTTGCAAGAAATGTCTTCAAACGTGTTCGTCAGGGCATCCTCACAAGAAAAGTAGCCCTATTTTTTGCCAATGGTCCATCGCAGGATGATGTTGCCATCAGCACAGCTGTGCTTGAGTTGAGTGCTTTGGATATCACTCCAGTGGTCATTGCCTTCAGTGAAGTGCCAAATGTCAGACGTGCCTTCTCAGTAAGTAGGTAGATGATAGAAAATTGAGTCACCCATTTACTCAGCGTCTGCTATTGTTTGAGTAAATCCTACTCTCAGTCCAGTAAGTTCTAGGAACTGTCTAATCCTTTAGTAGAAAGAGGTACATTAAAGAATATTACTTCAACAAAGAAACGGTGATTCACTTGACCATAATGATCATCATCTGACCTCTTTCTGCACACGAATTATGAATGGCTTGTGCTTTTAGGCCAAATCACAGAATTTCCATAACATTGTGTTAGTTTCACTTAGTTACCTTTGCCATTACTCTTCTGAAGATGTGACATGTAGTGACCATTTAACTAAGAAACTGTGGCCCTAGTTTCTAGAAAAAGTAATAGAAGTCTTCAAGTACACCATGTTTTTTTCAAAAGAAAATTAAATTAAGCAAAACTCCTTTTGATATCTGTATTGCCGTTTGCACAGGAGAAAATTATGAAATTTTGTTTTATGACTTCATATAAAAGACAGTAAATGAGAATAAACAGTCCAGTTTACAAGGTATGAGAGGAAACAATTCTAAATTTATTTAAGATTTCATAACATAGATTCCATAGTTTCCATCTTTCCAATTTGTTTTGGTATCATCTGTTCTCAGTTTGAACTTTTTCAAAATAAAATTCTTTCAAGCTGCTGTTTCTTTGTAATTGTCCTTCCAAAAGGAAACATGTTCACTTACACAGGACAAAAGGTGCAAAACTTGGAGTCTCTTCTGATCTAGTAGCCATTTAATCTTCTTCTTATATTTATTCTCATGCAGCCTCATATCTGTTAGTCAATTCATGTATTTTTATGGCTGGATGTTAATTTAGCAGAATGAAATAATTCTGCTAACATATGAGAAGGAAGCTTATAGTTTGTTGACTGGGTTGCTCCACAGGATAAACAGGAGCAAGCATCAGTATTTTGTTTACTTAGTATAAGCAGTTTACAAATCTGAATGCATGTGATGATGTCTGTTATTTACAAAAGTGCCAATTATCCATAAATCAGTCTTCAGAGAAGAAAAGTTTAAAAGAGCTGCTTAGCAGGGGGAAAGGCAAAAAATTCATGGCAGCAGCTCTGCTTTATGTTTACAATGATGGGAAAGCAACCAACCTCACCACTACCCCCGGAGTAAATACAACCTCCCTTTTTCTTGTAGTTGAGAGATGGTTTAATCTTTATGATCCTGCCAGCCTGTAGCCACAGATACTTAGTGCCTTTGGTTACTTTGTTTTAGGAGTTTCAGTTTAGAGATCATTCAAACCTTGCCAATTCTAATTCCTTTGAAGAGTTCTATCTATAACATTCTTGACAGACATTAATCAGAATCTAATTGTGTAGTTTAAGCTGAAGTTTAATGCAAAGAAGTAATTAATTCTTTACTCACCATTACAGTATAATGTACAGCCATTTTTGTTAGTCTTAGTCTACAAGTAAATGCATTTTCCCTTGAATCACATTTGGATGGGGTTGGGTGATCAGTGAAATTATGGATTGTTGTTGGAGCTTCTTCAGAGTTCCTCAAGCATTTCTGTGGTCAAATCTTCTACTGGGGAAGATTGTCTTTCTTCAGCTGATTACAGGCAACACATACATTGTTCCAAGGCTAAAATCTTCTCTCCCAAGAAAACATTTTCACTCTTTATCCCAGATATAAGAGATCCTGCCCTTTTCTCTGTAGAAAAATACACCCTATTAAGAAAAGAAAAAAGAAAAAGAAAAACTGTAATATATTTTACCTGTCTTTTAAATGTTACTTTTGTGTCTGCTTTAAAACATAGATTGATGACACTAGAAGATTTCAATTATTTGTTTGGGAAAGACAACAGGATGAAAATTTAGAGGGCATCACATATTGTACACTTTGCTTTGGTAAGACATTTTACAAATTCCATCTGTTGTATTGGTCTATTTAGCCTTTCAGTAACACATTCTATTGTATTTATTTTGCAGTGTGGTGTTGGGGAAGTTTTCATGGTACACCTTAAATGTGTTTGTGCTTAAATATAAAAGAAAAATATTAATAAACAATGCACTGGGCAGAATCCTACTGCCATAAATGGTTCTACAAGGAGTTTGCAAAAATGTAAGAGCTGATTCCTTATATATGCTTGCACCAGCACCAATCCCAAGAGTGGTTGCATGGAGCAACTCAGCCCAGCTTGGCTGCCCACAGGTGGCCCTGAGTGCTGTAGCTGTTTCTTGTCATCACCCAGAGAAACTTCACTCCCTGACAGGGATTTTTTCTGACATTCCTGCTTCCAGCTAACTTAACCTCTTCTGCAAATGGGCCTTCTTGCCCCCTGTGACAGATCATTTCTTGGTTACAGTTATCAGTGCTGAGGAGTTAAAATTTTAATTTCCTCTTCAGTGGATGGTAAGAATTAGACTGTCAAAACCACAAAAGCTGTTTAATTAGTTTCTGTCTCAGACATGTGAAATGAATTACTGTGTTTAGCATTTCCTTTTTAACAGAAATGAACTTAAAATAGCATTATGATTCTGGGAACCCAGGCTCATCTGCTGTGGATTGTACACTGTGAGGGGAGGAGATGCTACTAAATGATAATATTTCAGAATGTTGAATAGTGATCTGAGATGAAAAATAGGGTTTGTTTCTGTGTCCTTTACAATGTTTAGATTTCAACAGAAGAAAATTTCTCAAGGGAACTATGGATCTATGAAGTTTTACCTTATGAATGTTTTTTTGTTCTCATGCCTGAATAATTTCCCATATCTCAAAACCTCCTTCAGCAAGACTCATCTGCTGTTCATTACTAGAACAAAGTTCCCAGATTATTTTTTTTAATCAAAATTTAAGAAAAATAAAATAAATGTATAGGACTGTGTGAATTTTTTTCCTAACTCTTGCTTTTGTTGTATTGCTAAGTAGTTTGCTGTTTGCTCTTCCTCTCTAGATAAATGCAAACCAAGAACCAACTGTGAGGTGCCCGTTTTTCCCCCAGTTCTGATGGATATGGATATCACTTACATCATGGACAGCTCTCGCAGTGTCAGCAGTGAAGACTTTCAGAGAGCCAAAGACTTTGTGAACAACATGCTAGATCAGTTTGTTGTTTCCTTACAGCCAAACGAATCATACGGAGGCATCAGAGTGGCACTGGTGCAGCAAGCTCCTAGGGGCTTCCTGCCTGGCAGAAACCAGACACCTGTGGCCTTGGAGTTTGATCTAGTTACATACAGCAGTAAAGATTTGATGAAGAAACACATCCAAGAGTCTGTTCACCAACTGGAAGGGCCATCAGCCATTGCTTCTGCTCTACAGTGGACAGTCGAAAATGTATTCTTTAAAGCCCCCAGACAAAGGAAACACAGGGTCATATTTACAATAGTTGGAAGCAAAACAAGCACGTGGGACAGAGAGAGGCTGAAAGAGATTTCACTCGGAGCCAAGTGCCAAGGATTCACTTTGTTCACTCTTGCGCTTGGCAGTGATGTGAGTGACAATGAGTTGATGGAGCTGCCAAGTTCCCCCACAGAGCAGCACCTACTGACACTGGGCAGGGTTTCGACAGCGGAGATGGCGTACGCTCAGAGGTTTAGCCGGGCATTTCTGAATCTTCTACAGCGTAAGTATCACACAATGGCATTTGCTTAAGGTATGGAAAGAAAGAGAAATGCTGTGTAGAAGAAGGTAGTCAGTATATATGTGCTATCATTCCTAGTCATAACTGCCAGTCTTTCACCTTTAGTTTGCCTCAGATGCTGGACATTAATGGAAGTGCCAGCAATGACAGAACAGCATTATACTCTAGTCTTAAGCAGGTTTTTTCCCTGAAGTTTTTATTTAATGTGTGGCTTTGTGAACTCCACTTTCATTAAAGGTAGACTATTCTCAGCTAAGAGAACACAGTTCTGATTCCTGATTAGGTCCACATTTCTCCTCAGACCATTGGCAAGTCCAGATTTACTGTGCTTATTTAGGCTTTGGAACAGGTAAATATTTAGCACATTTTCTCTTTATTGCAGTTATTCCTCCTCCACAGAGCAGAAAAAGGACTTCTTCACTTTTCAAGACACATTCATGCAGATTAGCAGGTCTTAGGTGCTTTGAAACACAAACAAGATATCAAGAAGGAAATTGTCACTGATTTAAAATCCTGTATGTACTTAGAGACTTGAAAGTTTCTTTGGAAGCTAAATAGGTTATTACAGAGCAAGACAAAAGTATGAAAGGTTGGTTCAGGAGTCATTCTCACCTAGCTAACCTCTATCATAATTTTCATTTTCCTGGACATAGTCCAGTCACTCTGGATACTGTGTGTTAACTTACTGAAAGATGCAAACTTCAGTTCACAACAAAAAACTCACATAGTGCTTTTTACTAAACATACTGTGGTTTGGAGGACTTTAAAACTCAACCGTGGTATCTGGGCTTTCCCCACAGAAGAAATGAACAGTTATCCTTCACCTGAACTTCAAGAAGAGTGTGAAAACTTAGATCGGGGAGACATACAACAGCAAGTGTCTATAATTGAAAGGTTTGGAATTGCCTATTTAACTCTTTGGGTGTGTATCTCTGAATATAAGATTTTTGCCTTTGTGTCAGTAGTTGTATTTAAAGTACCTTTAATAGAAATGGGACCAGGATGCATTTTTCAAGGTCATACTGTTAGTTAAATGATTTTTCTTTTCCCCCTCTTCTTGGAAGGATGCCTTTTCCTGGAATGGCTGAACTTGGTTCCAGTTATGGTTTGGAAGACACTGAAAAAACTGAAAGTAGAGTCATGAAGAGTATTAAAGAGAACACCAAAGAACTTGTATACACAATACCAGAAATGAGATATGATTATGAGGAGAAGAATGAATATGTCACAGAGGGAGCTGCTGCGGGAGAAAAGCCACAAGAGTGTGGAGAAGCTCAGGAGGAGAACAAGGAAAACTTAGGTGCAACAGTAGAAACTAGAACTGCCTGTAATGATTATGGTATGATTTTAGAATATGAAAATCCTTTTTTAATTCAGTAAAAAAGCTTTAAATTGTAAAGGGTTCGGTTGAATATTTACACATGATGAAGAATTTCCATTAATTACACTTTTCCAAAACATTTGGTCATCATGTTTGCATTCAGTCCAAATTTATACAGTAAGAGTCTGTAGCTGAAGATTGAACTATATGTGTCATTGTGACTTTAGTTTTGATTTGTAACTTTTTGTGATAATATCATAAAAAGTTCTAATCCCCCTTACTAAAACAGATGATCATTTTAAATTCCAAGTTGCACTGTAATTCCTGAGTTACTCCTACTGATAACTTAGGTCAACATGGAGGAACTAAATATATCTCTGATACAGTCTGTTCCTGTAGGAAGAACAGGATCCCTCGGTAGAAGTCTCAAAATACATATTCTTCATGTTTTTAACTTTTCTTCCTAATTATGCATTTTTCTTCACAGATTTGACATTTGATACAGGTATGGGAAGCTGATTATGAGATAATTTGTCATCAACATTCTTTTAGCACAATTGAGTGTTTTTGTTGTTTAAAATACAGTTAAAGAGAATTTATGTGAAAAAAATGAAAAGGTGTCTGCATAGTTTGGGGTGTGGTAGCTCATTGCTGCAGCTGTCATCCCTTTGTTTTTCATCCTTCTCCACTCAAATACGACTCCAGAGTGTCTGGTGGCCACTTCCCTGATGAGAAAGTACCAATGCCTTTGCAATACTGTTTTAATATTGGATCTTTAATTAAGAGCTAGTGTACCACTGTGAACACCATACAACCACAGTGCATGATGGGCTTACTCAGCACCATAGGATTTGGTCCTGTTGCCTAACTGCATGAGTACAGTCTTGTTAATCTCTTATTGACCAGTTCATGAACTCTGTGGTCACACAGGAAATCCAGTAACAGGAAGATATGTCACTGTTTATACTTTACAAATAAAATATTTCCTTTGAGGAAGTAGTCAGGGTCATTGCACCAATGTAAGAAGTGACCTGGAACACTTAGAGGAGAGGTACGAACTGCCTTTCTCGATCCTGTGTTGTAACTAGTGACCCGACAGTTTACTTCTAAAAACCCAGTTCCAGAACTTGTCTTTTGAGAGGTATACTTTGTACTGATCTGTTGCTTGAGATTATTGCTTTTCAGTTGATTAGCAGAAGGTCACATCATTTTAAATCTTTAAGCAGGGTAGTTTTATCACGATTTTGCTTTACTTCTCAGTTCTTCCCCTTCAATGTTGTATAGGCACGAACGTCTAGAGCTGCCCTTCTGTCTTCTTTTGAGTAACTCTGAATTTACGTTAGTGAAAGATGATTAGATCTGTTCTTACGGAATGCCAGATTGCTACAAAGTATGCTACTCTCACCTACTTTGCTAATTTATGCAGTTTAAATTTGTATTATTATTGGATTTGGCTAAGAGACTATCATGGATAGTTTAACAACCTGTGTATGTTTGTTTATGAAATATTATTGATGGATACCAGTATAACAAGTTGGAATAAAGAAGAGGGAAATTATTAAAAGGTTTATTTACATAGTTTCTGTGGACCACATATAGTCATTTTACAATCATTTTAATAAAAAGTCTATGTTAGAAGACTAAAAACCTTTTAGCATTCCTTCTATTTATGCCACTGAAATCTCATCATTTCAGATGTTCTTTCTGGTTAAAGCAATCATAAGAAGAGGGTCTTCAGACCATGCTGACACTGTGGGTTTGTAGATGAATACTTAGTAAATCTTTGTAAAATCTCGAACACTGGCTACTTATTTTGTCTGACAGTTTGTACTGAATGTTAGTTTTCCCTGAATTTAACAGTGCTAAGAAAGGTTGACCTTTCTTTCATTAAATCTGTCTCTTATTTCCCTTTTCCAGATGCATGTGACCTTGTTCAAGATAGTGGAGAATGTCAGAATTACATTTTGAAGTGGTACTACGACAAAGAGCAGAAAATGTGTGGTCAGTTCTGGTATGGGGGCTGCGGAGGCAATAGAAATAGATTTGAAACACAAGAAGAATGTGGATTCTTGTGTATAGAGTCTTCCTAGTGCAGAGACACTTAAGTTACTTTAATTCTTCAGTTAGACTATCAGGGTGATGCGGAAAAGGAATTCAAAGAGAAGGCTTTACATAGCCACTTGGCTCCCATGTTTCAGTTGAAGGAAATACTTGATTATAAAGTTATTACCTGGTAACTTAATTGTGAAAATTAAAATTTAAGCTATTACTCCATTGATCTCACATAACATACTGAGTACGGAGAAATTTGTTAGCCAACAATGTATTGTTTAAAAGGCATGAAAGTACTGAAATTTGACTTTCTTCCATAAATACCAAAATGTGCACTTTCCAAATATACTCCATAAAATAAAACAGTACCTCAGAGATTTTCCTGAAATAACTTTGGACGCAAGACACTAATGTCAGAATGTTTTGATGTGTTTGCTTACATTTATCCTGTTTATAGAAAATACCAAAAAGCATTTAGATCTCAAATGACAGACTTCCTAGGACTTATTTCACTCTGATTTAAAGGATTTTCTACTACAGAGTCATTCTTGGTTTCTTAATTATTTTTTTCCTGAATAATCCAACATGTCAATAAAATCAATAATTCTGAAATATTGTACTTCTGCTCCTAGTTCCTGAAACAAGTATAACTGTATTCTCACTGTGTGGCATCTCATTTGTAAATAAGCATTGGTCCCCTTTCCTTGTTACCTGATGTTAGACAAATGCATTTATTTTAGAACATTAGATTTTCATGGTTGCTCTTGAGTGGAAGAAAAGATCCTGAGGACATCATCTGATTAAAGATAATAAATACAATGCTGTGCAGGCGGGTGGAACTTATATAAACTTTCACACTCCGTTGACTTATCCAAACTTTACGGTTGCCCATTTTATGTCTGTAGAAGTCATGGTGCATTTAACTTCACCTTGGTCCACTCTGCAGAGGTGGCTGTACTCACCTGGAATTTTGTTCTTCTCTGTATTCATCTAAAAGATGATACGAGATTACATCTAGTAGCAGTTTTCCTTATGGTTCTTTGGAAAAAAAAAGAAGAAAAATATTAAACTGGAAGAAGAGCTGTAAAAATTATACAGAAAATGTTTCCTACTGGTGAAATAAAGTGAAAAAAATTATATATATTTTATATCTGAGGATGGATACCACTGGATATAAAGCAATATATGTCAGGCATTTGAGTGGGTATATCACATTCCCTGTCATGCACCAGCCTCTGGAAAGATTGAATAATGTAACAGACTGTTAAAGACTACACCAAGAGCAATGGGTGGTGGGACCCTCGAACATTGGAATACACATTTAGCAAAGGCCACATGGTTAGTCAGCACTAGGGAATCTGCCAGTCAGACTGACCCTGACAAATCAAAACTTTTACATACTGTAGAGGAGGATAGAATTCCTGTAGTGCATATTGAAAATGTGCTGGGGAAAGCTGAGTGGGTTATTCCTAACTCAGGCAAAGGCAAACCCATTCTATGCTAGCCCCAGCAACTGGAAAGGACTGTCGTGGTTTAACCTCAACCAGCAACTAAGCCCCACACAGCTGGGGAAGAGAATAGGAAGAGTAAAAGGGAGAAAACTCAAGCCTTGAGGCAAAGACATTTTAATAGATAAAGCAAAAGCCATGCACACAAGGAAAGCAAAACAAGGAATTAATTCAACATGTTCCACTGGCAGGCAGGTATTCAGCCACCCCCGGGAAAGCAGGGCTACATCACATGTAATGTTTACTTGGGAAGATAAACATCACTCTGAACATTTACCCCTTCATTCCTCCCCAGCTTTAGATGCTGAGCATGATGCCATGCAGTATGGAGTATCCCTTGAGTCAGTGGGAGTGAGCTGTCCCATCTGTGCCCTCCCACCTTGTGCCCCTCCAGCCTTCTTGATGGTGGGGTGGGGGGAGAGACAGAAAAGGCCTTGACTCCGTGCAAGCACTGCTCAGCAATAATGAAAACATTCCTGAATTTTTGACACTGTTTCCAGCACAAACCCCAACTAAACCTCTGTTCCAGCCATTGAAAAGAAAATTGCACTTTACCCCAGCCAACTCCAACTCCAACTCCAGCACATTCTCCACCCCTACAGGCAGTGGGCTGACCATGGCTGGATGCCAGGTGCCCATCAAAGCCACTCTATCACTCCCCTCCTCAGCTGGACGTGGGAGAGAAAATAAAAGGAAAGGCTCGTGGATTGAGATAAGGATGGGGAGAGATCACTCAGTAATTATTGTCACAGCAAAACTGTCTCTATTTGGGGAAAGTAATTGAATTTATTACCAGCCAAATCAGAGTAGGACAATGAGAAATAAAGCCATCTCTTAAAACACTTTTCCCTCACCCTTTCCTCCTTTCCAGGCTTAACTTTATTCTTGAGTTCTCTACCTCCTCCTCCCCCTGAGCAGGATAGTGGGATGGGGAATGGCAGTTTTGATCAATTCATCACACACTGTCTCTGCTACTCCTTCCTTCTCAGGGGAAGGACTCATGCTCTTTCCCTGCTTCAGTGTGGATTCCCTTGCACAGGGTGCAGTCCTTTGGGAACAGGCTGCTCCAGCATGGGATCTCTGTAGAGTTACAAGTCCTGCCAGCAAACCTTCTTCAGCGTGGACTCCTCTCTCCATGGGGCCACAGGTCCTGCCAGGAGCCTGCTGCAGCATGGGCTTCCCACAGAGTTACAGCTTCCCTGGGGTATCCACATGCTCCAGTGGGCAGTACTCCAGAGGCTGCAGATTTTAATTGCTATGATACAGTTGTCATCTGTATCATACAGCCATTCTTGCCCATCTCTCCTCTTCCCCTCAACTAGACCAAATCTCTGAGCAAAGCTTGTGTTACTATAAGAATCTGGTAGCAGTCTATGATAGTTCTGTGAAGGCTGATAGTTTCATGCTTGGATAATCATAGTCCAGATCTTGGTCAGGCCTGTCAAGTGAAGGCACTGTCCAAGGCCCTGAAGATTGTGCTAATGTTGTTGTATCAGGCTGTCCATCATTGACAAATCCAAGAATTTTCATGAACTGAGAAGCTGATTTGATAGAGTAACACCATACTAGGGTCTTTAGTCAAAGGGGGGTTCTCTGCAGATGCAAGTTCATCCAGGTGTCACCTTCTGTTCATTGGTATCACCTTTACTTTGTGCAAGGTCAGTGTTCCCTAACTGTCTGTTTTACCTTCCCATGCTGACCTTTGTGCTCTTTTCTACGTGGTTAGCTCTCCGCTCTAGGGACCTGCTCTTTCTCATGAGACAGAAGAAGAGAGAAGGAAGAGTCGAAACAGTCTCTGAACCCTACAGCAAGTGTTTTGGCAGCCCCCTAGCAGTGCTCATCTCCAAGAACTCTGCAGGACAGTCTGTTAGTGGGTGCACATCACTGTGTCTCTCACTCGAAGCCAAAGGAAAGATCTCAGTGACTTTAGAGGCAGCTAGCCTAAGTCCAACTCACATCAAACCTCAGTGCACCTGCTGGATAATAGACACCTTTGTCATCTACATCCACTGTTTTCTGGGGTCAAGTAGTGCTGTGAAGCATTTTGCATGAACCATTTCTACCTAGACTGCTTTCTTTCTGTGTGAATGCATGTTTCATGCTCCAGGAATGTCTGTCAGCAGTTTTTAAGATCTTAAGGAAAATCTAGGATTACTTACTTCTAAATCCCATTCCCTGCTTTTTGATAAAAAAATAAATTAAAAAAAAAATCTTATTGCTAGCTCTAAAGTGTGTCTAATGGAAGATCATTTCAGTTTCATTTGAAAAATTCAGTGTTTGATTGTGAAAAACAGGGGCAGTTTGATGTCTTTCCTTGAACTAAAACATTTGTTAGGTAAGAGCTGTGTATTAAACCTTTCCAGATGTTTATTGCTAGCTTGTACAAATAGCTGAGAACACATGAAAAACTAATTAACTTAGATCTACAGCAAGGGAGGACAAGGGTTTACTGTAACAGTGTTGTGAAGGAAAACACCAAGTGTTCTCTAGAGGAATCTAAGGAAGAGATACAATGTAATTCCTCTTCTTTAATTAGTTTTTCTTGGCTAATTTAATCCACAGCTTTAAATTCTGAGATTCTCTTATCTTTACACTTTCAGTGACAAGAAGTACCTTGGTTGCCACAGAATTCCCAAGGCAAGGCAGAGCTAGCAGCCACGACTCCAAGAAAGGGTGTGTCTGAAGGGCTATCAAGAGCCAACTCTCTAGATAATAAGTATTGAAATTCAGGACTGCCAGCACTGGCAAAGATGTTCTAGTAGTGGAAGACCCTATTGCAATTATCCTATCACTGTTTTGGTCCTGCCTCCTTATCTCAGCTGTGCCTAAATTAACCCCCAGCATCTCTAATGGAGTGCAGTAGACTCTGCCAGAGCCCGAGCTCATAAGGAATTTAAGTACTTGGCTGTAGCCTTGCTGGAGTTTTAAAAGAGTTACTGGTTTTATGCCCAGAAATATTGCATTGCAGTAGTTTACACTGACAATTATTTCCGAATCACTTGTGTTTTTATACATACATGTTTAGTAAATAACATACTAACAGTCCTGAAAAAGAAATGAATTGTTGCAGCAAGTATTCTGTCATCAGTAGACTTATAGGAACAGATTCTTCTTCTTAGCTAAAATAAGTTCAGATAAATCAAACCTCAGAATGCAGTCTTGCTCCCACTAAAATTGGTGGAACTTGAATCATCTCTTAATATTTTGTAAAAGTTTTTTCACCACAGATTACTTTAAAAAATAATATGAAAACCTTTTATGGAAGATATTGGTATATCAATATAAGATACCCAGCCTTCCTGAAATCACAAACATGCCCATTCATTAAAGGTTAATAGCTGTTCAAAACACATTTTTAAAAATAGTTACCATTTGATTAATAGATAGCTAGTTAAGTGCTTTCCACTGTCCCCCAAACAGAACAAAAACAAAGCAGAATGCATCTGTACTTCAGTAGAGCTGAATCTTCCTGATACACATGCATGGTTGAAAAACAGCTTCTTCAACTTTCTGACTATGGCCATTTTCACCTCCCTCAGAGAGGATGCTCAGAGGACTCTACCTCGAGTTGAAGATATGACTGGCTTTGTTCTTCATCCTGTTCAAGCCACACATATCTGTTCCCTGGAATACTGGTATTTTATTGTCTCTTTATAATGCAATTCTTGATGGGAAAAAAGATCTCAGCTCACCATTTTTGCACTAAGTAGTGACCAGTAGCTTGAGAGATCAAAGAAAATTTTATACACCATAGCTGAAGTTGAGTTTGGATGGCAACAGGACAAGTTTGAGGTGTGAGACTTGTGAGCAGTAATAAGATGCAATACTCCAAAACCAGACCTGCAATTGCGTAATGACATAATCACGCTGTATTTGCTTTACTTTCTATGCAAGCAGAAATTTTTCATGGACCTCCTGTAAACTAGACACACAAATATTTGTTCTCCTCTGTGAGATTTCCATAGTTGTATGTAGTTTCAAATATAAGATGCACTAGTATAGTGACATTTTTTCACAGGAGACAGATTTGTCAAAATTGTAACTGTAGACTTTGGGTTGTAATAACATGAATATTAACAGAACAATATGTACAGGTAAAAAAATTTCAAGATGATAGCAGGAGAGCTTTAAAATGTTTTCACATTTACTGAGATACTGATATATTTGATCTTTCAATGGGATGTCAGTGAATTATGAGGATCTTGTGGTTGCACATTTCCCTACTGCATGAGCAGTCAACCTTTATGCGCAGTCAACCACAGACTTTACTTGAACCACAGTTCTTGAGAAGAAGATTTTCTGGGACTACAGGACCAGATCTCTCTGACAGATAAATTAGCTTCCATATTGTGTAAACATCATAAATTTAAACAAATGGATTCCTCTTTTCTCTCTTTCAGAGCCCAAGAGGACCACCTGGACCGTAAGGAGGACAAGGTAACATGGGATGTCCAGGTAAAAAAGGTTTAAAGATTAAAGAAAAAAATCTGAAAATACGGTTTAATTGTGATTTAGAATAATTCTTCAATGTTTTTATTACATGTTTTTCTAACTTTTGCTGTATTTTTTCTTTTCAGGGGTTTCAAGGATTTATTGGCAAAAGGATTTATTGGTATAGTATTACTCTATACAGTCTGAATTTGTGAATGTGGTGTTCTTTAGGGCTTTGTCCTTCAATAAATGAAGATTTTGAGAGTTTTTCAGAAATGTCAGTGAGTGTTAAATCAATGCTACTTTTTTTAGGCTGCATTGCTGATGTGTGCTGCAGTGCCCAGTTTGTGGTTGTGCCTAGGGAGCATACAAGAAATTGAACTTCAAGCATTAATTCCCATGTTTAGGGTTTTTTGTTGTTTTTGTTTTCCTTCTGGGTTTTGTTTGTGGGGTTTTTTTTTCTGGTTGGTTGGTTGGTTGGTTGTTTATGTGAAAAATTCATGTGCATTTTTATTATTTCAGGGACAATGGGGAAGATGGGAGGGATGGAATTAGAGGAGAAGACATACATTATTTTCTTTCTTTTACCTTCTCGACCTCAAAGTTACTGAGCGATAAAAATGAAATAATATACCATATTTTGTCTTTAAGACATCTCCTGGGGCTCCTGGAAAGAAAAGGGAAAAGGGTGACATTGGGTGTTGGTAACATTTTGTCATCTTTTATTGGCCAGAGTTTGAATTTAAGAACAACAGTATGGCTATTCCATGAAACTGTCCCTGTGAGAAATGTCTTTAATAAACTCTCAAGCACAAGGCATAGCCCTTGTACCACAAAATTATTTGCACTTTTTTTTAATTTGAATTCCTATCAGGAGAGATATTATAGGACTTACAATATTTTTGCTCTTCTGAAAAACAGCAAACTACTGATGAATAGCCAGTGGGTAGTTTTGAAACTAGGGTTTATATCCAGGAAATAGTTGCCTGTATGATGTATCTACTGAAAAGAGAATTTGACGAATAATTAGATTTTTATTATACCATCTTATAGGTGGGCATTTTCTCAGATTTATTGAGGGATCAAGTTATTTCTGCATATGAGTAATTTTTATTTGGTTAAAGATAGATATGAAGCTTCCTAACTTCGTAGAACCCTGGCAGGGTTGCATATAAGAGACAAGAGGGTTTTTAATTGTCTGTGTTGCCAGCATCAGAAAAGTTTTTATAAAGCGTGGAGCAGCTCTGTGAGCAGGCGATCACAGTTTAGCCTCCACAGTTCAATGCCTGCTATTAGGGATGGCAGGCTGGGGAGTAGCCACCACACACATCTGTGCATGAACAATTTGAGCTTTCAAGAGCAGCAACTGGATACCCGTTTCAAGTGTGGAAAACAATACTCTCAAATAACTCCTTGGCACCTCACTTCCAGAGAAAACTATCTTACCCTACCTGCCCTTATACAGGTGCCCAAGGAGGCTCAGAGCTGATTGCTACTCAGAAAACTCTGGTCATTCATAGATAAGGCACTACTACATTCAAAACATGAAAAGTGTGCTAGCATATGCCTTTCAGTGGTATAGCCTACCAGCCAAGTTCTTTGATATTTGGAATATTTTCTGTTTCGTTGCAATAGGCATTTTGAATTTATTCTTTAGTAAAAAACAAACAAACAAACCAACAGCAACAGCAACAAAAAAACCCATGGAACAAAACATAGAGCACAGTGCCTGTTTCTGTATTGCTCCCTGTCCAAGAACCCCCAGGTTTCTGATTTTCTTTGGAGACAAATGGGGAAACAAACTTTTATGTGTATGCTTCATGTGATTACATTGACCACCTGCAGGAGTGTGTTCCAAATATGGCATGGATAAAACTACAAATTTTAGGTAGTTATAGCTTGTGTAAAAATATTGTTAGATATATAAAATTTCTTTTTTCATTTGTATCAGTTTCTACCACTAGGCCTAGTGCTCAGCAAGCCTTTCCCAGTGACTATGGTATTAAGTGATTTTTAGTGCCCACATACAAGATTTTATTTCAAGAACATTGCCACTGTATGGTTTCAGGAGTACTGTCTGAATTGTTTTTGCTGTGTTGATTGCTAGCTCATTCTGACTGGTTAGATAGATCCTCTGGAGTCTCCATTGACATCTGTAAATGCAAGAAAATATGTTATACATAGCAGGAAGATGTAAAGAATAAAACAGACCTTTTCAATACAATGAATCCCAACATGTTACTCTCTGTTAGGTCATCAAGATGTAAGGGTATACTGAAAGCATACCATATTGTTTAGTTGTAAGGTACTGGATGTGTAACCAACAGAGGATTGAAGTCTGAATGTTTTTCATAACACTGTTTTTCATAACACTGTTTTTCAAGTTTCTTATCAGTACATGGTTTTGACCAGAAAATGAGATACATGTTGCTAAGAGACAAAAGAAATTAAAAAAAAATCTATAAAACTTAATTATTACCAATAAAATATTAGATTTCTAATAATTCCACCTTCTGAAAGTAATGCAGAAAAAAGTGATAGTGTAAGGCACTTCTCTTGCATCAGTATTTTTTACAAGCTATGATAAATTCTGCAATCATACCTAATACATTGCTGTTGTTATCAATAACAAGCTATTAAAAAGGACTTGACAGTTTTATTGTAGTAAGCTAAGACAGAAAACAAGAAGAAAGGTCACAGATTTGGTCATGCAGAAACTTTTAAGTATGAATTAATGTTATTAATCTAAGAATTATCATAATTTACTTCCTAGGAATTCTAGTTGTTTCATCAGCAAAAACCTGTCTTAGAGAGGTTTTCTGCCTTTGCTCCTTTGTCTCCTTTCTGGGTGTAACTCTAGTTCCAAGTGCTGTAGCACAGGGGGTTTTGTAAGGTCTCGCTTTCAAGAGTGGTGATGGTATGGATGTTTTGTTAGGTGTGTATTAACCTTTTTCTTGTTTGTGCTCACACTTCATACAACCTCCTATGCATCGTCAGCTCTTCTGTATAACTCTAGTTTAACTCTTTAATTCAAAAGCAGAGTAAATAGACTGATTTTCACAATCCAGTGGAATAATTTGGCCAGACAAAAGACTGAAAGTTTTTTCCATGCTAAATGTGAGGTTGATGCCTCAACCAGTTCTGAAAACAATGAAAATTGCATAAATAGGACTGAGCTGTGAAATTGGTATTACACTTGAGGCTTCAGCTAATAAGGCTGTTTAACATCTGTATTCTCTGTGGATGCAGAGCTATTGCCACATGAAGAGCAGAGTCACTCTGCTGAACATCACAGCTTGGAGATCCTGTGGACAGGTTTTGTGCCAGATCTCTGACCCAAAGCTTTCTGGTAAATTGTCATTTGTATATGGAGTAAGGAAGAGGAAGTGGTGCCTCATGTTCCTGAGTAATGAAGAGTAAGGAGTACCTCATGTTCCTGTAGTTTGCTGACTGATATGCATTCCCTCACAAATGTAGAAAATCTGACAGAAGCTCATTCTTGTTGAGATCAATGGACATTTTCAATGTTCTGTGCATAGAAATTGCCTGTTAATATTTTCTCCAACATTTTTACTTACACAGCAATTACGGAGCAATGAGAAGTTTTTAAAATAAATTGAACTGCCAGCTCTTCACTGTTCTCATGGGAAATCAGTGTGTGCTTCAGTAAACAAGTAGATAAATCACATTTTGGAAATGACACGCTTCTGTCATAGAAGGTATTACTTGGAGAGAATACACCACAGTCAACAGTATATTTTTGGCAGATGAGAAGGAGAAATGCTTTCACTTGTGTGAAACAAGATGTTGCATGCCTTTCGTTATCTTACGATGCTGCGTTAAGGTAACAGCTGCATCTCATTTTATCTTTCCCCCAGTAAAAAAAATTATGGGCTGATCACTGTGTAGGTTTGGTTGGGTTTTTTTGCCATGACTCCATGACTATTTTTTTGTGTTTCATAGCCCTCTGTTTCAGGGGGAAAATGCTATCATAATTTCTTGAGGATTTTGCATTTTTATCAGAAGAGCCTCTTGTCACATTTTAATTGCATGTTTTTCCAATTAACTAGGAGACAAGCTGGAGACAAGGGAATTGCAGGGGAACATGGACAAACAAGATATGACAAGTACATCATCATTGATATTTTTTAATGGACTTTTTTATAGGGTCCTTCTTGATGTGCTGATTGCACGCTTGTATTGATTGTTAGATGTTATGTCTTTCATTTTCAAAGGCTGCTAATGGTGACTGTGCTCTGTCCCCATGTTTGTCACACTAAACAGAAGCAATGACCATCTCTGAATATCCTACCTGCTGGTCCAGTTCACTTTCCATTTGTGTCTTTTAGATAAAAAGCTACTGCAGAAGAAATTAGCTGGTTTAAGGGCAGTGTGATGACCCCATTTATTCCCCATTAACATCTTTGTCCTGATTTTTCTGAATTCTTATATGTTTCTTTCTCCCTTTTCCTCATAAGCTTTTCTATGGCTGAATAGTAACTTCAGGTGTCCTTTGCTGTGACAGGGGCTGACAACGGCTACCTTATCCCTGCCAAAGCATCTGCTAATTTTTTTTTTAGGGATTGTATTTTTAAATGGACTTTGAACATATTTTATGAATATCACAGTTAACAAAAATGAGCTTAACTACTGGAGGAAAATTGTTGCTTTGATGCTATCCATCCAAGTTATTAATCTCTTAAAAGTAAAAATGGTGTCAGACTTGATGTTCTTCTTTCATACTTCTCATTTACAATTCATAGAATCATAGAATATGCTGAGTTGGAAGGGACCCACAAGGATCATAAAGTCCAGCTCCTGGCCCTGCACAGGTCACCCCAAGAATCACACCATGTGCTTGAGAGTTTTGTCCAAATGCTTTTTGAGCTCTGTCAGGCTTGGTGCTGACCACTTCCCTGGGGAGCCAATTAAGTCACTGGAACTTAAGTATGGAGCAAATAAAGGAAGATGGAAGGAAGTCTATTGATTTCCAATAGAAAATAAAATTGTTATGTCACCTCTATATTTTCTTTGAATACCACGTATGTAACATGCTACTCTTCATCGGGCTATTCCAGAACCTGCTGGCCTTGAAGACTGTTCAGATGAGAGGGGATCTCCAGGATGCAGGGCAAGACCTGGAATCATTATATTTTGCCATTACTGGAAAATAAATTTGCTCTTTTTTAAGGGAAAATAAGGAATGAAACAGAATATTTTCTTCCTGTTCTGGTGGTCTGGAATGGCTATATATGGGATGTTCTGATGACTGCCAATGATGTGTTGTGCATATATTGTAAATTGCATGATTGCATTACACTGTGAACTTCGAGATTTTTTTAAGTAAAGGAGATTGTGAATCCATCTGTATCTAAACACAAACCAGGTACTTCTGCAAATGGCTAACTATATACCTATAAACATCATTTTCAGAAGACATAGTCTAAATGTGTAATTTGTGCATGTTTGAAAATTGTACCTGACTCATACTTTGAACATTTCCTTTTAGCTAATGCAAAGGGGAATTCTTACTGTACTTTTTGGTTGTCAGTAGCACGGTAAATTTTGCAGTTATGTGTTCCTAACAAGCTCTTTAGAAGTACCATTGTGGGAGTTCAGTGGTATGTATCTTAAGTCTCAAATGAAGTATTTATTTCCTCTTTGACTTTCAGATTTGCAAGTTCAACATGGTATAAAAGACAGATTGGATTAATTTTTCTCTCATTGATTGTTACCACTGCTAAGAAATCTGCAACTCATGCTAAGCTGGCATTTTCCCTGTATGTCTTTGTCAGATATGAAATTATATACTGTGAATTTCTTACAGCTTCAGAATAGGATTACAGCTGAAATGAAATGCAGTAGCCATGTTCAGAAATTCCTCAAAGTACTAATGGTCTGTCCTTCCAAACAAAAATAGGTATATTTTAATATAACTGTTTGTATTTTTAATAGTTATATTTTCTCACCCTAAATGGAATAAAAAATATACACGGATAGTGGAACCTTCTGTTCTACTAGAGAATTTCAATATCTAATCATGGTAGACTTGAAATAAATTATATAAAAATATGTAATGCAATCAACCCTTTTGATAAATTTTTGCTCTGGTGAGTAAAATATCTGAGCAATCAAGTGAAATGAAGAGAACATGACTGTAATCTTTTTCTTTTTATTTTTTTTAGGGGAATAAATGACTTAATGGACAGGGCTTTTTTCCTGTACATATCTCAAGCAAAGTCCATATTAAAAGCACACACAATGCACCATCTCTCTAAGTAGTCATGTGCTCATGTAGGCCTTTTTTGCTCTTGTTCACAGCTATGTGGACTCATTAACTACATCTGCAAATGCAGCCATAAACACTCAATCTTGTTTTGGTAATTTAAGCCTGAGTATCACCACTTGCTTTCATCCCTGATTTATTAATATCACACTAGGTCTGTGTTAAGCATGCATGTGAATTTATGGTCTTAGTGGGCAGGTGCTTGAAAAATGATGTTAGGGCTTAGAATGAAAAAATTTTTTGTTGTTGTTTAGATTAATTTATTTTGCCAAAGTTACTGCAACATAATTTATTAGAAATGGCAAGTGCTTTAGTATCCACTGGTTCCAGTTACCATGAAGTAAGTTTGCATTATTTTTTTCGTAGTCTGTCTATCCTAATTCCTTAGAAAGTGGTTGTGCCAAATAGTGTGAGTTTCTGCAGTTAATAGTATATTTATATCTCTAAACTCTGGTAGAAACCCATCAATGAAAGTGTCTGGCATAGAGCAGGCCCAGGTCCTGCTTCTCCTTTTACTCCATTCTCCAATAAAACCAAATGCAGTTTAGCGAGCATATATAGTAGTGGAAGACAATAATGCATCTTAAGTCACTGAGAGTCTTAAAATCTGTAGAATTAGGGAAACTAAATTCAGTGTATGTTCCAACAATGATTTCAACTTTTATTTGAAAAACTTTCCAGATCCAGCATTTTTCAATTTAATTTTCTTTTACTTATTCTTTGCCTTTCTGGGATGGCCAATACTGCTTACTCCTATGTCACTGTTACTAATGGTATTGTTCATTTTTCAAACTGAACTAGCAGAGATCTCATAAGCTGTGAACTCTTTGCCTATGTAGTATTAGGCTCCACTCAAACAAACATTCCGAGCTGTGTGTTCCCTTCACAGGGGTTAAATCCTGCACTGAGTCAGGTGTTTACTGAACTGGAGCTTCAGTTTGCTAATCCATGAGTAGGTAGGAGAAACTGAACTGAAAAAGAGCTTTTATAATTAAATAATCCAAACCCACTGATCCTTTTCAGGGGCCATAATCCTAATAATCTCACATGGTCTCACCTCTTCCATGCTATTTTGCCTAGCCAATACAAACTACGAACGCATACATAGTCGTACTCTCCTTCTAACACGAGGCCTACAACCCCTTCTACCTCTTACAGGACTCTGATGACTCCTGGCCAACTTAACAAACATAGCCCTTCCCCCTACTACTAACCATTAAATGTAGATTCTTCAAATGTTTTACATATCACGAATTTCTATTTACAATAAAGGTTCACAGGTCTTCTTAGAGCCTTGTATCATTTGGTTTCAGTGGTATTGGATTTAACTCTGTTGGTAAGAGTATTGTTGGCAATATCGAAATAGTCTGAGTTCCTCTGTTTTAATTTCCCCCTATTCTCTATGTTCTTGCACATATTATTTTTTGTTATTTCTTTCTACCCTGAGAGATCCAGCTAGCACTATCCTTCTCTGACCTTTCATAATTCTAGTTGTCTTGCAGCTTCCGCACTGCAGACTGCCTTCCTTGTCCCTTCTCTGACCTTCTTTTTTGTTTTAACTTCACTCCCAGCAGTTCCTCCACTGAGTTCCTCCTCCATTGAACTGCCAAACAATTTTATCACACCTATTAATTTAAAACTTTCTCCTCTTTATTTGTTTCGCTGTGAGGTTTTGGGGTTTTTTATTTATTTCTTACTGTCCTCAGTACTTGGTGCATTCTATACCCAAATGTGTCTGATACTAGTTATGTATAGAAAATTTTAATGGAACTTGTGTCCTACACCGAATTTGTCTGGAATGATGAGTCAGTAATCTCCTCCCTTCATGAGTGCTAGATAAATGATCCTATTATTACTGTAGTTATGCTACCCACCACAGCCTCTGATTTTTTAAATTACATTTTTCTTCATGATGCAGCAAATTATTTTCTTCAACATAATTTCTGATTTTAGATATAATAATGGCTGGAGTAATTACAAGATGAGATGTGTTTTACTACAGAAATGTCACATGCATTTTAAAATCTAAACAATTCTCCTAGTAATAAAGTAATAATAACAGCATCAAATCAGTATCTGAGCCACATAGCAGTACCTGAATTAGTGTGGGCCCACACTGTGCCCCAGAGGAGCTTTAAAAGGGAATACTGTGTGCTGAAATTACAGGGTACTTCTATACAACCCAATGCAGACTGCTGCAAGCTTGCTCTGAGGTCAGCAGTGTAGGTTCTATCTCTGCAGGCACACCCAGCAAAGGGGGTACAGACTGCAACAGGCTTGCATCCCACAGGTTCAGAGTGCAGGTGAATGTGGAGCCTGTCAGAATTTTGACAAAACCCAAGACTGTTTCTGCTCCTGGCCCTGTTGTTGTCCTGTGCTGGGGTGATGCTGGAAAAGCCACTTTCACTCAGTGCTACAGCTTCTCCATCTGCAATATAGTCCTAGGGTAATTTAGCACCATTTTTCAAATATTTTTGCAAAACATCCTGATAAAAACAAGCAATTTTTACTCTTCAATGCCTCACTTCAGTATACACTGGGCAGACTTTTGTCTAGCTTTCCATTTTTCTTTGTACTTGTCTGAAGTGCAGGATGAAGTTTAGCATTGTGTCATATGGCTTTTATGTGCATTACTCTCTATGACTGAGATGCAAGAGAACAAAATAATTTGGGAGTGTATTTTGTTTTCTGCAACTCGGTTACCGCTCCCTCATCTACTTCTCAGAGTTTCACAACAAGAATAAGCTACTCAATGCACTAAAAAAATATTTCTCACCAGAGATACTCCAGTGAATAGGACACTGGATGTGTGATGAAATTCATTGCCAAGAAGGTTTTCAAGAGAACTCTACAAGGTCCTAATGTAAGAAAAAAGCCGCAGATACATCTTCTGTTAAAGAAGCAGTTATGGAGGTGAGTGCAGTAGAAGTCATTCTAGTAGTTATTGCTTCTGAAAACACACCCCATATCTCCCAAGCTTTCCTGGTAAGAAATTTACTAAACTTTTCTTTATGCTGAGTAATGTTAGTTCAAAACAAGAAACTTTAAATGTATTAGTTAGGTTGTGCTTGTTCAATGTGTGACGCTCTTGAGCAGAGTCACTCACCTGTATCAAGCTTTGATCCTAATGTTGCACACGAGTCACTGTCAGTTATCTTTAGTGATGTAATTATTTTATTGTCATCCTCATCAACATCATTACTTTCTTCCTTTTCTGTCCCATTAAATTTTTAATCTCAACCCATGAGTCTTCTCACTGTTACTCTTCTGATTCTCTCCTCCATCCTGCTGTGGGGGAGTGAGCCAGCAGCTGGGATTAAACCAGGGCACCAACATTGCACTCTCTTGCTAAAGACCCATGGGTGGATGTTTAAATACAGAATGTGTTATCTTCTCATAAGTAGATGTGTCTGTCCTACTTTTACCTATGAGTGAAAGCAGATTCACTTTACAAAATAAGTTCTCAGGAATGTGAGTAGCACTTTGCCACATGATGTGCTTTCTTCTTGTGATCTTATTTCCCTTTCTCTGCCATTTTTAAAAAGAAAATGGGTGAGAGGCTTCTTCCATCTTGCTTTAGGACCACAGTGGAGGGAAGGTACACTGTGGAAAGGCATCCTGTGAGGAAGTGTGACTGACACAGTTCATGCACTGTTTTCACAAAGGAGAAACTGTGAAACAGCGTGAGCATACGAAGTCTTTGGAGTTGGAAGACATGGTCCAGCCTGGCTACTTAGTTGGATGTTATGGCCCACACTGCAAATCTCTTCTATCCATTGTGGCAAAAACTTCATTAGTTGCATTATTAAAGTAGATGGTCCTTATCACTGGTGACTTCAAAGTCCTCAGGGCAACAAAATGTTTCTCTTGCAAAGTTTGAGGTGAATCAATAGTGCACACAGAGCAGCTAATGAAAATACAAAACCTGTTCTGAGGTGTTTTCTGCCTTTTTCTTATATTTTAAGTGATAAAGCTCAAACTAATTAGTAGTTATGTTGCTCTTAATAGGGTATTTTGTAGAATTACTACAGGTAGACTTAGATTCTAAAGGAAATTGCTATATGCTCTAAGTTCACTAAAGTATGGATTAATTTTTACTATTCTGCCATCTAGTTTCTGAGAGGATGTTATACTCTTGTCACTTGCTGTAAATAAAAAATGATAGAAAGGAGTTGATAACTGTAGTGGTTCATTTAACACTGCTGAGTGGCCCTACAGGGAAACGTGATTTGTGTATTATAAGTGTCCTAGAAAATCACATAATTTCGTTTTAGACAGAAAGACCAAATTTAATTACATATACTTGGCATTAAAGAATGTGTTGTAGAGTGGGGGTGTATTTTCATGAAATCATGTAAAAAGGAATGTACAATAGCTATAAATTTTGTGTTCAGAGTAAATTATTTTTCTATCTGATTAGGAGTGAGAGAAAGGATATATGAAAAAAGTATTTGTGAGAAGGACACGGAAGATTTTTACATTAAGAAAATGGAGTTACTGTTTTGGATTCTGTTAATGTTCACCAAAAGTAATATGTGACCTTGCAGAAATTATAGTAATACTGCTACATAGGAAGGATTTTATGGATTTAAAGGATTTATTTCTTCCTTTCTTCCCTACCTTATAAAGAAAAACTCTTGCTTTAAAATCGATGGAGTTGTGTTTCTCTAACACGCAGTTGAAACTCATGAAGCAACATCCAAGTTTATTTTAGTCTACTGAGTTTTCATTCTGACTTACATAATTAAATAATGTTATCTGGTAGAAAGAATTCCTCATCATGCACAGTCTATAAAGAGACTACATTAGGTACAGTGGAACTCATGTGGAAAACCCCAAAGGGGAACTGAGATTAGCTCAGTTGGTTAGAGCACAGTGTTAATAACACCAAGGTCATGGGTTTGATCCCTATATGGGCCAATTCACTTAAGAGCTGGACTCAATGATCCTTGTGAGTCCCTTCCAACTCAGAATATTCTGTGATTCTCATTAAGACTGAATTATTTAGTCCCATTCTGGTAGTTTCTACTGCAGATGAGTTATTTGAAATGGAAACTCCTTCCTTTTCCTCAAGTGTCATGCTCAGCTTAGAGGTTAACAAATGAGAAACTGAAGCTTGCTGAATATCTCTGTTCTTGTTCATATGCCTCAGGCCTCCTCACGTGAGCAAGTCCAGCAGGATCTGGCCTGCCACTTCTTCCACATTCACTAGATTTTACATACTTCTTAAAGCACTCATTGTCTTCATACAGAAAGGTGTAACTTGTTTCTAAAACCAATGAATTAAAAAAAAATTGTTTTAAAATGCCACTATAAAAGCTTATGTAGTTTGGTTAAGTTTTACTTACTCTGGCATCCAGCAGCGTTTTAAATTTCATTCACCTTGCAAAATCACCACAAGGTGCCAGTGATCACTGCTGCTGCTTCCTCTGTGTCATGTCCTAGGCAGAGAGGAAGTCTACTTTCTTTCTCTTGTAAAAATGTGAGGAAGTTCATTCAAGTTGCATCTGTTAGAGCAGAGCAAGTGGTGTGAGAGGGCAGACACAGACAGGGAACATAAGAACTAGTTTTGCTGTTTCAGATCTTTCCATAAGGATAAATAACAGTTGTCTGGAGACAAAGTTCATAAGAAAGGGTGAAAGCTGGTATCAAAAAGCTGGATCAAAAAAGCTGTTACCAAATGACTTGAAATCTTGCCAGGGGTTTTGGCCCAGACAGGTGATATTTTGGTCATTACACTCCCTATATATATCATAGTGAACTAAAAAGTCCTGCCTTTGTTTATTTGGTAAAGAAGAGTTGTTGGAGTAACTCCTGAGAGTTGTCCTGCCAGATATTGGTGAAGACAGGTGGGCAGGCAGGAAGGCAGGAAGGAAGGAAGGAAGGAAGGAAGGAAGGAAGGAAGGAAGGAAGGAAGGCTTTTCCATTGCCTTTAGACTCTGACATCACCCAGACCTCTGCTTTCTAATAGGATAGAAAATCCTCAATGCAGTTTCTTGGGTGACTTTATTATCATGTACTGTATATTCATCATATATCTAGAGAGGAAATTCAGACATCATCAGGGTCGTTTAAATACAGGTCAGTGGAGAACTTAATTGGGGACTGAGTTAAGAATTCATTTTATAATGTGTATATGGAAATTCTGCTACACTGCTGGGAGTTAGTGGACAAAAATGACAGTGGAGTGAAATGCTCTATATCAGGTGAAATATAGACAAGTGACCTGCTCATTAAAGATCAACTCCAGCTGACCTTCAGTCAGATCTAAGTGCTTCTGCCTCTTCCCTGGGCTTTGGAAGTCTAACACTTTTGCTACTGTAAAAATATAAAATCTATCTGTCAAATGCAAATGAGAATAGTCTAATGATTGCCTGTATCCTCTACAGCATGTGTTAAATTGTGGATGTAGACCATATAAAACGACACCAAGCATTAAGTTATTCATAGACTTGTTAGTGGCTTTTAGCTAAAAAGTTGGAACACTTCACTGGGGAAATAAATAAGTAAGGTGTAAATATAATCCTCACATTCATCTGAAGTGAAGTTTATTTAGGTCCTTCATTTTTTCTTTCAAGTTTTGCTTATTGATGAGTGTAGAATCAGACCGCCACTCATCTCTCTATATATAGTGTTTGTTATAAGTGTATAAAATAATGAAGTTACTTATTTTGCAAATATTCTTGGATAAAAAGCAAAACTTTGCCAAAATCTTCTAAATCCCACAAAACTAATGAATTTTATTACTGTCTTCTGAACAGATGAGGACAGCTACACACCAAAAGACCTCAAGCAAAAGTATGAGACTCAATATTCAGAGCCAAAGACCTGTGTAAGTCCATTAAATAATTATTTAGATATCAGGCATTAATGGTGAATAAGATTTGCTTTCAGAGCACTCTCTTTATTGGGTATTTTCAACAAGCTGTTTGTCTGATTAGTTAAATTTTGCTGGATTTCTAAAGATAAAGAGTGGAACTGGACTATAATAAACACATTAGAAATTGACATTATAGCATGTTGAAAAAGGTCTAAAGTTGTTGTACATAACTAATTATAGCCCTTGTATTATTTTTGTTTTAAACATACACTTGCAGTCACCCAAAACTACTCATTGTGCCCTTCTGAAAATTTCCAATATTTTAATATTAAAATGTTCCTTTTTTTTTTCCTTGTTACATGAAGGCCTAAATACAATGAGAAAAGAGTCAAAAAAGTCAGAACTGAGGAAATCAGTGAATGATGGCAGCCAGTTTTGTAAGTCCTCCTGCTAAAGGCATTGGTTTATTCTAAAACTGAATTGAAGCAGAAAGGGCTCACTTTAAATGCAAGATTGATTAGGGAGCTGCCCAGGAGGGGACACTGCAAGGCCAGAGTTCAGGTCAGCAAAAGACAAATGAAGGCCTTATGAAACATGACATCTCCAAGCCATTGTCTTCAAGATTACTTCCCCAAAGCATAACTGAGAATAGTGCAAAAGTTCCTAACATTTTCCTGGTTTGCATTACAGTGTAGGAGGATCTCTGTTATGTAGGCAGACACATTGTCAGCTTATAGCTACTTGTTAGGGCAGGTCTAGCATGAATGTGGAGAAGAATCTGGATTCTTGTATTAGAAAAAAATGATGATAATAATGAGCAAAACCAAAGGTTTTGGAAGCCTTTCCTCCTGCCCTTGGAGGAAAATAGCTAGAGCAGCTGGTTGTGACTTCTTGTTTCTGTTTTCTTATGTTTAGAAACAACATCTCTTATTTGCAGTCTGAATTTTCTCTAACAGCAGTTCACATCCACATTACTGTGGATCATGTCTAAGAATAGCAGTACTATGGAGTTGTAACAATCAACTTTTTTTCTTGCCCCTGCTTCAAGCTGTTCTTTTCATCACTTTTCTCCTTCTCTATTTGCAAGTGAATGATTCATATAAACCTCCATCCATTTTCTGAGTGAATCTTCTCTAAGGGAGACAAAAAGCATGGTGCTTTTCCACTCACCTGCAGTCTCTTCCTAGCTAGCCTTTTAAAGCACAGGGTTGTGTTTTGGTTTCTTTCAGCTTCATGCTGTTTTCAAGATTTAGGTGAATAAAAACTGAACTGCGTAATAGGTATTAGAATAGTCAATATGTGCTTAGCTAGAAGGAACAGATCTTGTTGTGGGAAAAGCCAAGCAAATCACTCTTAACTTTTTCTTGAATTGAGTTTCCTGAGAATGGGGTTTGGGTTTTTGTAATCATATGTTAAGATGTGCTTCATAACTTTATTTTCTGAATTATTCCTAGCTTTCACGCCTTTCCCAAAGTGTGAATTTCAACCACAGATAAAATGTTGTAAGAAGAAAATTGTCAGTACCATAAGAAGATGAAATGGCTTTTCCTTGCAATTTTCTGCTGTTCATCATCCTTAAGAATGCATTAGCAATGTTAGGTGAAATTGTGATCTGATGATGGCTCTGATGATGGAAGATGAGAAGTCATATTTATAAGTTATGCTATGGAAAAGGATGATGAATGCAGAGAGACACATGGTCAGTGAGAGGCTAGAAAGCAGGGATTTCAGGTCCTTCCAAGAAAGAATTAAAGAGAGTATATCAGATTAATTGTATGTGGAGTACATGGATTCTCCACTTTCCATATCTCTAATGTCATTTTTCCTTTTTTCCCCTCGTCCTTAAGAGGATAAAGTGGGTTGTGTTTTGTTACTAGGCACTTAACCATGCTCCACAGTGATGAGAGATGTTTTATTTCCATCTATTTCCATTACAGGGTCCTACAGAAGCACCCAGTTTGTGGTTCTATCAAGCATGGGAACTGGGAAGAGATTTCCTCAGTTAAATACTTACTATCTTAAATATAAAGAGGATGCAGATGATGGGGAGAAATAAATGAAGAAATAAATTTCTATCTTCATAAGTTGCTTTTGTTTGTTTTGCTTGGAATACACTTGGGAAGGAGAAAAGGAATGTGCTCCCCTTAAAAGGCACATAGTAACCTGAAGACAGACAGAAGCAGTTCACAATTTTACTCTGGAAGTACTCTGCATTCCAGAGAGATGTCCATTTCTCTTCCAGTGTTTCCAAGAGTTACAGAGACCAAAATCACTTGAAAGATACTTTGTTTTGAAATTACAATACCTGCCCCTCTTGCCTCAGAGAATCAAAATTTCTACATTGCTTTCAGAAACCTGAAAAAATATTTAATGTTTGTTGATAATATATAGCCTCTGTAATGCACAGATGACACTGTTGAGAAGCTGCATTCTACCACAGTTCATCTGGGCTCTCTACTGGTGTTAACTGATTTTCAAGGTGCCATGAGCTTTGTGTCTTACTTTGTGTTTTACTTTTTGTTGTTATTAAGCTACACTGCAGGATTTCCACTTATCCCAGTGGCTCTTCTATAGCATGTATATAACTCTATATTAAAGTATTCTGCATAAAAATCATCCATAGGACAATTGATTTCAGATCAGAGAGAACTGCAATGTAAAAATCCTGATTCTCCTATCTTGGTGAAGCTTGCCATTGATTCTTGCTTCATGTGTCTTAACATGTCTGGCACTGAACTACTTGGACTGTCTTGGTGATGAAAGGAAACTCTAAAATTAAATAAATGGATATAATCATCCATTGCCATAGCTGGGTATATGCTACGTGTCTCTGTGACAGCTCAGGCTGCAGCTGAGTTCACACCCTGCTTTTCCTCTCAGTAAAGCATTAAATTTGTCTGTAACCTCTGTACTGCTGGTTATCTTTGTAAAGTCTGCAGAAACTTCACAATTTTGAGACCTCTACCTGTCTGTCGCGTTTAGCTGAAATTGGCCAACGCGTTCACAATTCTACTGTGACAAGATAAACAGACAGACACTGTAACAATATTAACCTTATTTCCATTGGAAAGGAGGCTAGAAAGAACTGTAGAAAACCAGGATTGGTTTTTTTCTTCTCAAAATGGCCGAATTTTTATTGTACGTATAAGAAACTTTCCTTTTAAAACTAACCCAGGTCATCAGATCCTGAAGAATTTTACAACATGTCCTATTTTAAAACTGAAAATGAAACCTGGGTTAAAGTGAGAAATGGATTTCCAGCTAATCCCCTCTGACTAAACTGTCCAATAAAAGGTGGCCCAGAAATTTATATCATAATTTATGTCATACATGACTAAATTTGTGGGTTTGGATCCTGAGTCCTTTGTCCTTGCTGTGAAGGTAACCACAGCACTTCTTGTGGCTGTATGATTTCCTGTGGATGGTTCATATTGGCTGACTCTATCTAGCTCACTCTATTATTTTTTGCTTTTTCTATGGCCAGGATATCCCCCCCATGAGTGTTTAAAGTTGGAAGGCAAGGGAATTTGTGATCCTGGCTGGATTTTTAAAATCTCAGAATAGTCAGACAATTCATAACAGTCTTGTTAACAACAAAACACTGCTTTTTTTGTTGGAAACTGAATTCTATCCAGGAAGATTTTTGGATAAAAATAAAATTTTCTTTCACATTTTACAGAAACCTGTGCAGATAAATAAAATTTTATTATTTTTTACAGGTCATGTCTGTCAGAAAATTTATGCTAGTTATTGTAAAATCCCAGCTTTAATTTTCAACATGCTATTTTTGTATACAGTAGTTTTGTGGTTAATAGCCCTTAATGGATTCTTTTTTGCTCTGAATTTATATAAGTATTTTTTGAATACAGACAAACCCTTGATGTTCACAACAGCCCAAAACAATGAGTTCTGTCACTTAATTACATGCTTTATGGTATAGTGCCTTCTTTTGTACATGTTTAGCTCATCTTTTATTTGATACTCTATAGTTCTCACATTACAAGCATGAGCAAGCAGTTATTGCCTATTCAGTTTTCCCTGTCACTGCTTATTTACAGATCTGTTATCTCTTTCTTCAGGCTTCTGTTTTGCACATGCTGACTCCCAGCCTAGTTACCTGCTCTTTATATGGAAACCATTTTTTACCCACGATAGACTTCTCCGTGTCTCCCACAGTTGTATTATATACATTTTCATTATTAAGGAGAAGGACAGCACACATTAATCACGGTAAGAGGGCACCATGGATTTGTTCATTGGTGTTTTATCTGACTGTTTCCCTGCTAATGTCTAACATGCATTTTAACTTGTGGATCAATACTGAGCACTGAGTTCATGTTTGTCTTTGTGCAAAATTCCTAAGACAGTTTTGCACTTCAGGGTTTGGGATTGGTTTAACCAGCTGCTTGAGATGTGTAGATGTGTTTTGAACTGTGGGTGAAGCACCAAGGGCTCTAAGATGCTTTTGATGAAATATTGATGAAATTTGCTGAGTTGTATCTGCTGTCTGTCTAGGCTTGGGAAGGAGAACAGGGACTGAACCCATGTTGCTATTCTGAGAAATTAAAGACAGGTCCTGAATTACTGGGTAAACCAGCACTTCCACTTTGGCCAAAAGCCTTCCTTGTTAGAGGGAACATAGTGAGTTAGTAAGTGAAAAATCCATGTTATTGATAGACTAGTATTCTATAAGATGCAAGACTTTTGATAAATATAATTGAACAACACCATTTTCTTTTGTTTTTTTTCAGTTAGCTTGTTGGAAAACTGAGTCTCACTTATGACAATTTGAAGTAGATTTGTTGACATCATAAAATGTTATAATCAAAGTTAAACATGCTATCTCCCACTAGCTAAATCCTGCTTTTGCCTGAACTGCTTTCTGGGTTTCACCAGCTCCTGACAGCTCCATTTCAGCTACTCCATGAAAGGCAGAGTTCAATGGCAGAGATTATTTTGGGTGACAAATTATTATGTTCCTTGTCTGTTATCTCACAATTTGTTAATTTATTAAACATTTCTGCTAAGAACTAGCTGGTGTTTCCCATTTCATGACCTCTCTGCAAGCTTTTTTTCTTACTACTGTAAATTTTAACATAGCTGCTGTCCTTGCTTTACCTCTGTTAATGAGGACATCTTTTAAATACACACTTTGTCTCCTTCTGTCATCTTTTTCTTCCAGGCTGCTTAGAGAAACACAAATTAATGATTTGTTTTCTTCCACCCTCTGATTCTGTTTTCCTCTTGGCCTTTTGCAGTTCTCTGCCATCATTACATGAGTCTCCGTTCCCTATTCTGAAGGGCGCAACATAATTTAGTTTTTCTAAATCAAGGAAATTTAAAGAAGTTGAACACAGGTCCCTACTCTTAACAAGGAGGAATTGCACGAATGAAGATGAATAGCAGCAGCAATAGAAGGATTTGGTTGCTTCAGTAGTCAGGGAGCAAATCTCAACAGTACAATGTGATGAAAGCCCCAGATCTTACTCTGCCATGCACTGACCAGACTGTTGCAGATAAGACACAAGAAAGTGCTTTGTACACTTGGAGCACAGTGGCAGGTGTTTGTTAGGTGCCACATACCATGGAAAATGTAGACAGAATGCAGTGAGTGGCAGTGACTGGCATTTTGCAGTAAGTGCCATAAAAAAGGGATGAATAATTTGAGTTCACTGAGCCTAAAGATAAAGGCGATAGCCAGGTATAGGAGCAGGCACGGTAACAGTCTTCTTGGTGGCATCTTAAAGAAGACAAAAAAATTTGCATGATTTGCAGCAAAGAAGACGAAAATCAGACGTGAAAGGGAAGTGGCAAGTGTCGTCATCAGGGGAGGCTGCAGACTTTCCTTTTCTGGTGACTCATAAGAACATACCACACAAATGTCTCTCGGGGATAGTATAGGTATCATGATCCTGCTTCCACCAAAAGCATAAACTGGGTGAGCTTTTTCTTTTACAATTCTTGCTCTCCCTGTCCTTCGTTAAGCTGCCTTATTCTCTGCTTCTGACTGTCCTGCCTTTCCTGCCAAATTAGCCACTCATTAATGCTAACCCAGTTCTTTCTTGGAGGATGCTGTAACCGTAGCCTCTGAAAACACTGGTATGAATTTGGGCAAGCAAATGATGTGTACGCCTTGAAAGCTTCTCTGCTGGGAACAGTGCAAATGTTATAAGCTGATAAGGACAGCTCTGTGAAGTGAGTAATGTTGCTGTTTAAGAAGCTGTGGTGTCTCCAGAAAATTGTCCTTCCCTGAACTCTCAGAAACGAAGTGCTGCAGACATCCTCGTTTACATCTGTATACAGCACAGCAGTGCAGCATGGTTGTCTTTTCCTTACCCTGATCTGAAGGTTCTCCTGAGCTCAAATAAACCAGCTCTGATTTTAGAGGTTCAGGACTACAAGTAAACCTAGGCAACAGCAGAGAAGACCTCACTGTGTTCCTGAAGCATGGCCCAGCATGCAGCAACTTTTTCCTTAGTGCAGTATATTGTGGGTCTGTGGATGGTACTAAACACCTCAGAAAAATGCCTGGTTTTATTAATCCTTCTGAACTGTGGCTCTCTGCTCTTGGATCAAGTGTGCCAGCGTGCCTTGTGCCTCCAACTGCCATGGTGTTTGCCCTGGACTTTCACTCACAAGTCACACCTCAAATATTTGAAATAATGAGAGAAATGATAACTGTAATAGTCAATGTCATCAAAATCAGAGACACTAACTTCCTTGCAGGAGCTAGTCATTGTTGTCTCCTAGGCTCTGGCTGTCCACAGGCTGGTCTGCTTCTAGAGTCCTGCAGCAGGAATAAATACCTCAGAGGTCATAAAAGTCTGAATTATCAGAGATCCTCAAGTGGACATAATATTGGCAATGCACTGAGGCCATTGCCAGAAACTATTTCCAGTAAATGATGCAAGGTTCTAACAGAAGAAAGAGCTGCATATTTCAGCCAGATACCACCAAAAATATTGTATTAAACACTGCAGTCCTGAAGCACAGCAAATTGGACATTTTTGCTGGCATTTTTGCTTTTAATGATATTCCCAGCAATGAGAAAGCATTTGAGGTAGTAAATTTGCTTACTTTGCTTGGTTTGGTTTGTTTGGGGTGTTCTTTCGTGTTGTTTTTTTTGGGTTTTTTTTTTTTTTTGGCAGTGTTGTTTTTTGGTCATTTTTTAAAGTCAATTAAAAAACCTATACAGGCTAAGAAAGAGGTAGAATAGTTTTCTCTGAAAAAACTGAACTGTTCCAAGCTCCTCTCAGCTGTGGTAGCTCTAGGACATAATCTCAAGCTGCACCAGCAGAGGCTCATGTTGGACATTGGGAGGAATTTTTTCACGGAAGGGGTGATTAAACATTGGAAGGGAATGCCCAGAGAGGTGGTGGAGTCACCATCCCTGAAGGTGTTTAAGGAAAGACTGGACATGGCACTTACTGCTGTGGTCTGGTTGACAGTGTGGTCATTAGTCAAAGGTTGGACTTGATATCTCAGAGGTCTTTTAGAACCTAATTGATTCTAATAGCACTCCTAACGGAATTCAATTACACCAGGTATTCAAATCAACCATGTCTACATTCACCTAAAATATATTTTAAAAAACCCCTTTATATTTGATCTAGATACTATTAACAGACTGCCATCTCTTAAACAAAATGCTTCTGAACTGTTCATAAAAACTAAAAGTAATCAAAAGTCTATAAAGGCATATTATGATGTCACAGAAAGAGGAACTACTGAAACTGTAACTTCTGTGCTTCTTGGCAATACTAACATTTCTCAAGGCTGGTCCAAAAGCCCATTTCCCTACAAGTGGTCCCACTGAAGCCCAACAAGATGTCTTGTAAGAATGGACATCATTATTTTTTCTCCCATAAAATTACTATATACAGGCAAAAGACACATGCAGACATACAATTTACTGATAATGATGTTTCATTGCTTACCCTGGTTTATGACCTTTTAATGATCACTAGAAATTATTTTAACATTGTAGAGATAAGATTATATTGCAAATTCTTTTTTAATACTATACTCACCACTCAAGAGTTCTGTTTTTCAGCGTCAGTGGATTACAATACCTGAAAATGAAACCCGATGTGTTTCTTTCATCAAACTATTTTGTCAATGAGCAAAACCATTAACTGACCAATACAGCCAAAGAGGTGATTCCTTTCACCAGGTGTAGAAAGACCTGTTTAGAACTACACAGCAAATGGATACAGCAGTAGAACAAGCTTGAATAACCCCCCTTTTCCTTGCTAATCTGCAATAGAAGTGTATTGAGAAGACATACCTTATTCCTGAATTCATACAAGATAAGAGGACAGTTATCAGCTCCTCTACACAAGCAAATAAAAAACTTTGTTCTGTAAAAAACTTTGTTCAGCTTAACAGAGAGCAGAAATAATAAGATCTGCAAAGAAATGTCACACTGTTCTTGAGTTCACTTCCTCTTTTGAACATGTTACACTTGGGGCAATGTCTACCTGCTACACTAAATTATCCAAGTAATGTGCACTCTAACGAAAAGCAGGTAGAGTTTTTTCCAGTGAATTCTGAGACTCTTCTTAAACAAGTCATTATTTCATGTGTTGTCTCTTCAAAGAACCCAGTTCACAAGTTAAGAATATTCCTTGCTTCCATCAGACACTCTATAGAGAAGTAGTCTTCCATTTTTTCCAGCTACGCAAAAGAAACTTGTCAAATTAATGATGTTTGCTGTCAGTGACCTTCTGAGTCCACCCATGGAGAGGAGGTGAAGCACCGGTTTCAGGGGGAAAAGCAGAATCTGGAACAGCAGCTAAGGAATAAGTTAGTAAAACTTAAAAGAGGGAGAGTGAAAAGAATCTAGAAATCTGAAAAACTGGATCAGACAGTGTAAGAGTGGTAAGAAAGTTTACTGCCCCTGTCTGACCTCCAGAACTGCCTCTCATATGAACATTGCACAATGAGGAAATAGTTCCTGGTGAAAGCTTGTGCTTTGGCTATTTTTGATATCCATACTGAATGACGGAGAACACCATCCTGGTAGTGCTACTTTAGGTTCCCAGGACAGCAGAGTTTAGCATTAGACTCAAGATTAAAGCAAGGTGGATACAAGGCACAGCTGAGGATCAAGGACATAATTGTCAAAGGACAGCTGAGGATCTGACAGAAGGTTAAGCTGATCTCAAATGACAATTAACAGCCCAACGGCTCTGACAGCTGAGACTATGAAATCACTGCAGAGGAACCACAGATGTAAAGAAATGCGACTACCAAGGAGGGAAGCTCAAGTGGACTTTATTATAGCTATTAGAATGTACAGGGACAATAGTGCACTGGTTCTTATTTCATTTCTCAGATTCAACATAGGAGCAGTCAGTACTTGTACTTTGTGCACATTTAGAATGTGTAATGTGGGACATCTTTAAATAATTTTCAGAAAGATTCTTGAAGAACAATGTAGTCAAAACCAGGCTAAGTAATTTCTTCATATATTGCTTGGTATCTCAAGGAAATGCTGTGGATACCAAAAAACTTTAATATAAGAAGTGATAAAGAAGTGATGACAGGGTGGTAGAATACAGGTAACTGAATTTATCATCACTTTTATAGTCTTTAAAGTCCGTTCCATTCCATTAACTGGAAACAGTCCTTGAAAACTTCATTATAACACTATTTCTTTATTACAAATATTTACATACTATATATTAATACAACTTTTATTTCCACACTTTAACAATTCCATCCCTTGATGCAGTTACTATAAACCCTTGTGTGGTCTGGAAAGTTGCGATATCCGTGATAATATCATGATGTCCAACTGGGAGAGACTCTGGACCCTTCCGAGGGGTCTCATCAGTGGGCCCCAGCTTTTGCTTGTTCTGAATTTCCTATATAAAAACAAAGTGAGAAATAGTATTTACAGAAAGGTGAGCATTTGCAAAGAGAAATTGTCACGTTAGGTTGTTAGTGTAAGAAAACCAAAAAAACCCTCTTCGAACAAACAAGCAATCAAACAAACAATGCCCAAACATAAAACCTCACACCCTTTGATAGTTATATCAGGATTACTCCTTGGTTCATTTCTTTTCATCACACACAACCTAATCTTAATCTGAACTGACATTACAGCTCTTTGATTAGGGAAAGAATGTTTTTTTCTTAGATTCATTTCAATTATGCTAAGATTTGATATTCCCGTCGGGGGGAAAAAAGCTACAGCAACACACACATCTTGCCTCTCCAGAGTTTTTATAAAAACTGGTTCAATACCATGGATGCAATTGTGTAAGAACTTTAGATGAAACACTAAAATATCATCGTGCATAGGGTAGACCCCCAACTGACTTTTTTTAGTCACTTTTAAAGTAGCATTCATTCCATTGAACTGAAACAAAACATTGTGCTATTCAACAACTAGCAACACTGCCAGTTCTAAAAGTCACTTCCAAGGATGTAATAAAAACTTCAGCATTCAGCTACTGTATTATTTTGGTGCCAGTACATCTCACATTGCCTTGCTAGGATCCTACACAAAAGCCATTCCAAACACTGATCAAAACCAAAAGTGCTAAAACTCTAGATTTTAATATTCCGGAAGAATCACATGATTCTGGCTTCTCTGTGTAAGTAGTTTTTGGTGAGTCTAATTCTGTCAAAAACAAACTACATTTTTCTTTTAAAATAAGTTCTTCCCAACTGCCTGAAAATGCAATGCTGACACCATCCATAAAAGGTAGGAGAGTTATAATTAAAACCATCATGTAATTAATATAATCCATGGGGCCATCCAAAAGGCAAGCAGAGTAGGTGTCTATCAAACAAAGCAAAATACCTGAACCACCTCCGTGCCCTCAATTATCTTCCTGTAGTAGGAAACAGATGGGCAATTAGAACTTCCAGCAACAACATATGATCTCTCAGGGTAGGCTAGATCCCAAAACCTAAACAGAAAGAAACAAAATCAAGGCGAGTTATTCAATTTTGTCAGTTTAAAACAGCTGTTTAAAAGCAGCCTTGCTCTTATGATGAAAATGAGAGGGCACAAACGCTATATGCTTTCAGGAAATGGGTGATGCAGAGAAATCTACACCCATATCAAGCTCACATGAGTTATTGTTTTCTTGTCATGCAGCCCATCAAGAACTTTACAGAAGGATACACACTGTGTTTCAGAGAAGCACCAAGTTTTGCAGTACTTTTGCCGAAAACAATTCCCTTAGGTTGCTGATGCTTACCAATGAACACATCTTCAGCATTATCATTTTGACTTCTTGGAGATTACTTAGGCAATGCTTGGCAAAATTTAGTACACCAGCAGGGGCAGAGGGGAGGGTGACAAACAACAAAGTTGTTAGTTTTGTTACCTTATTTTCATGTCTGAGCCTGCTGTCAGTAATATGGGATTACCAGATGCCGGACTACAGTATATTCCGTGGATGCTGTGAGGAGAAGGCTAGTAGGGAAAAGGGATATATAAAAATAATTTATCACCAATAGCTGTTGCCATGCTTCAGAAAGGGAATGCATTCTTTGCCACATTCATCCACCCAATTTCCAAATCTTTCTGGCAAATACCAAGTCACTTTAATGGGCCACATCTTAATATATTAATGTTAATTGTTCCCTTACATTTTATAGAGCAATGCAACAGATTGAACTCTCCATAATGGTTTTTATTGAATCGTGGAAATTACATTCTCAATGATGGCAAATGAGAGAGAGTATTTCTAAAAGAATCAGGAAGACAAATCATACTGAATAGCACGTGGATGCTTAAATTTTTAGGTATGAGGGCATTAAGGGACAGATATGCAACAGAAAACCAGCTTAGATCACAGAGCTCTCTGTGTGCAAAGCACACGACCAAAATGAACTCAACACCTGCAATCTTTGTAGTACGTACAGATTTAAGTTTAGGTAGATTCCAGATAGGCATTTACAACATCTATAGAAGCAGCTGTGGTTATTTTTGTGTATGTATTTGTGATTTAGAATGATATTCCAGATTGCTCCTTCCCCGATTAACTCCTTGAAGAGCCACTACTTAACTAGCAGTTAAGTGTAGAAGTGGCATTATATTACAGAAAAAAAGTGCAAAAGAGCAGATGATTACAGTATGTGCAATCCCAGAAAAAGCAAGTAAAAGTAAGTACACCATGAATTTTGGCTTTGCCATAACCTTTACAGGCTTGACTGGCTCACTGGTTTTCTAAGAACTGGACTGGATATACCAAGTGAGTGTTACAAGTACATTCCACAGAGAGTGGAGATACCAGTGAAGATTCAGGTAAAACTGCTGTTTTACAAAGGGGATTTAATTCTGACAAGCAAACCAATTATGGTGACAAAATAAATCCCAGGGCAAGTTCCTTGTGCCAAAGTGGCAAAGCCATAGAGGCAGGTAACTAAACTGATGCACAGCATGTAGTCTAAGCCTGTTCTAGCCTTGGCTACTCAACAGAAACTGGAAAAGAAAGAGACCAGACCTGCAGTTCTGAAAGAGGTGGTGCACTGCTGGCCCACAAAGTGAAGCGTCGATCGCCAGTTTCCATATCCCACATGGAGACTTCATTGTTGCCTTGAACAGCTTCAGGAAAGATATTGCCAATGCAAAAAATATAAAACAGGTTGGTTGGCTCTTGCTACTTGTTCTACTGACATCACAGAGGGTATGGCATACAGACACTCTCCACTTGCTCCCTGTAGCATTTGTGTTAATCTCGCTTTAGCACTTTGGTTTTACTGCTTGGAAGTAGCTTCACTGTAGTTAATAATAGTGTCTAATTTAAACAATTTTAAATGAAACTTGCTTTAACGCCTATCCCTTTTAAAAATGTATAAAAACCTCACTTTCCTCCCTAGATGACTTTGAGAAGGCTGGAAGGTTTTTTCAGCATGGTCATCAGGGATTTCAGAGGACACTCCTGTGCAGGTAAGACAGCTATCCAAAGGTACAGACTTCACTAGCTACAGTGAAGTTCCACGCTCATGTTTGGTGTGGACATGCAAAGAATTCTGTTCAAGGGATTGTTTATATGCCTGGCAGCAACCTAGCAGGCAAGGGTTTTTTAATAATGCTCCAGAAGGATGAACATTGTCACTCTTTTAGTCTTTAGCAGGGAGGAAATGAACTAAAAAGCACAAGGAAGTTTGCTTTATTTGCATGTATTTTCAAGAAATTTGTTTTATCTCCCAGGATGGTTAATAACTAAGTGAAGCTTAAGAAGCAAGTCAAATGTGAAACTCAAATTACTCTCATTTTACGGCAACTTAATCAATTTTGTTATTGTAGGATTAGTTTAAGCTACTTGTCCGTTTCAGAACATGTTCCTGACACAAACACATAGAAGTATATGACAGTGCTACAAGCAGTGAGGATGAAGCAGCTGTGAGCATACCAGATGAGGAATCTTGGGATATTTTTGAAAGCTCTAACCCATGACATAGCTGGATTAGATTCAAGTGGGAATTGGAATGGGACACCCTTCAGTCTCTGCTCTACAGAAGGCAGTGGGAGAATTCCTATCAACTTCAATGTATGTAATGAATTTGAGTTTTACCTTTCCTAAGATTTTGTCCTTATAAAGTCACATATTATTTTGTCTATATAATGTGGTAGAGTACACAGGGATGGCCCCTCATGAGAGTTGCAATGCTCCAAAGATGAGAACTGTAAAGGCTATCTCTCAATTTCAGAACACCTTAATGCTACTTTTTTTCTTTTTAAGTCCCCTGAGGGCTTGAAGCAGAAGCTGAAACAAAAGCTGCTTTAATCACAACCTCTGGTGGTTGTGAGCTACGTTAAGACATCTTTTACCTGCGATTACCCAGGACTGATACACAGGATGCATGAGCAGGCGTCTGATTCGGGCCTTGGAAGGATGAGAGTGGCTGGAGATAGGTAACTGAAACCTCATGTCCCAGCATGCCATGGTACCATTGCTTGTTCCTGGTGAAAAAAAGTTCTCCATAGTCAGAGGGATAAACACTTGAGTTTTTGCCCATATCCTTGTGCTCTGTTCCTAGGGAGATGGACTTCAGTCTCAAGTACTTAGCAGACAGAATACTTCCCAAAAATAGATTAGAAGGTATTTATTTCCTTTTATTTGAGAAAAGCATATGCTAGTAAAATCAGATCAAGCAAAAGTTTCAGCTATAGTTACTGTAAAAGAAAACTAGAAAGAAGGGGCTGAGGCAGGGAAGAGAGAGAAACTAGCAAGAAATGCAGGCTTACCAATACACAGCCAGCACTGATGTATGTCCACAGCAAATGAAGTTATGAGGCCTAACTTCAAATCATGTTTCAGCGTCCAAGCGTTGCTGCTGGATCGCAAATCCCATCCCACCAGAGATCCATTGACTGTACCATAAGCCAGTACTGACTGGGCTCCTGAATTGAAGTGATGCATATCTACCACACAGCCATCATCCTTCAGATCTAAGGACCTGGGTTGAAAGAAAAAACTAACTTAGAAACAGGTATGACTCCTCCAAAGTTTAAGACTCCTTCCAATAGCTTTTGCTGAGCAGCTTTTTCCTCTTCTTGTCACTTCTCAAGGCATCTGCCAGAAACAACTTTCCGATTTTAGTAAAGTGGATTCTTATGCTCTTTCAGATCTCTCCACTGCAAGCCTAGTAAAAGGCTGTCAGCAGCTCTTTGCAAACCTAAACATACCTCTTTGCTCTGGGTCTCTCAGTCCTGCACCTGGGTTGGGGCAATCCCAAGCACAAACACAGGCTGGCTTGAGAATACACTGAGAGCAGCCCTAAGCAGAAAGACTTGAGGGTATTGGCTGACGAGAAGCTCAAAGTGACCCAGCAATGTGTGCTCACAGCCAAAAAAGCCAACCACAACAAAAGAATTAAAAGAAACATGGGCAGAAGGTTAAAGGGTGTTACTCTCCCCCTCTGCTCCACTCTTGTGAGACCCTACCTGGAATACTGTGGCCAGCTCTGCAGCCCCAGCGTGAAGGATGTGGACCTGCTGAAGTGAGTCCAGAAAAGGACCATGAAGATGATCAGAGGGCTGGAGCACCTCTCCTATGAAGACAGGCTGAGAGAGTTAAAGTAGTTCAGCCTGGAGAAGGGAGGGCTTTGGGGAGACCTTATAGCAACTTCAGTACCTGAAGAGGGTATAAGAGAACTGGGGAGGAACTTTATACAAGGGCATGTAGTGATAGTTAAGTTGTTAGGAAGAAATTCTTTCCTGTAAGGGCAATAAGGCACTGGACCAGACTGCCCAGAGAAGCTGAGGAAGCCCCATTCCTAGCAGTGTCCAAGGCCAGGCTGGATGGGGCCCTGAGCAATCTGATCTAGTGGGAGGTATCCCTGCCCATGGCAGGGGAGTTGAAACTAGCTGATCTTTAAGGTGCCTTCTAGCCCAAACCATGCTATGATTCTGTGATTCATGTTCCAAGTTTCAGATATTCATCTACCCAGAGTTTACATCCCTCTTCATGTTATACAGCCAGCACTGTCCTCAATCACTTACTGTGTGTGCAAAATTGACACCTTCAGGCACAAATGCAGTGTATACCAAAAGCGAAAATCTGGTTTATAGTTTGCATCTCCGCTGGATTTATCTTATTTCATTTCTGAACATAATCTCTAATAAGAGAGGACATTTGAGACAGATACCTTGCTTTTACTTTGAAAGTAAAGAGATCTTCGAGATGGTTGCTAGATTTGCTGAGGCCTGGACATGTCCCCCACCCAAGCTGGAAGATTAAGCTGTTGAATCTGTGCCAAATATTCAAAAACTGCTCATATGGAGGTAGTAAAGAGCTAAATCAGCCCTAAAGACTCCCCAAAATAGTATCTCATTACTTGTATCTCTGCTACCTTATCACATTAAATGCCTGGGAGAAAAAAATTGCAGGTCTGAGGCCAAATCACATGTTGTACATCTGTAAACATTTCTCTAATGACCTGTAAAAGAACTTTCTAAATTACTTTCCAAGTATTAAGATTGTAACAAAGGAGGTAAGAAACTAATGGACACAGTGCATAAATAAAGGACATGAGAACTATTCAGACTGAATGTTTTGAGCTCATAATGACTTCAGTGACACAGGAAGCACCAATAACCTAGAGCTAAGAATGCTCAGCTCTGTACAGTTCTTTATGAAGTAAGATAAGATCAGGGATTACAGCCTTCTAGTACAGCCTGGGCTCAGCCAGCAGGAAGCCTAGAGCAAATTAAAGGATCTAACTGAGGAATATACTAACAGCTTGAGCTCTGTGTGTGGCGAGATTTAACTGCTCTAAGTACATACCTGCTTTGTATTGGATGAATTTTAGGAGATTTAGGGAGCTTTGAAGCTTCAATACCAAGAAGCTGGATGGCACCGTTATCCGAAGCTATAGCCAGGTAATGTGAGCCTTGGCAGAATGTAAGTGTCTTTACATGTCCTCCAATCCGAGAGTATGTCAGAATTGATCTAAACAGTACAGAGAGAGAGAGAGAGGGGGAGAGAAAAAAGAAGATATTTTTGATGGCACTTAAAAAAATATAATTACTTCTTTCAAACACCTACTTAAAACCAATGACTCTTGAAAGAGCTCTGAAAATAACAGTTTCTAAGTGTTCCAAAATCAGAAAGCAACAAAGCCAGTGTTGGCTTTAAACAGCAACACAAGAATATATTTATATATGTACAGAAATTAAATCAAAAAGCCTGTAATTACTATGACTGCAAAGCAGTCCCTTTGCATTTGCTAGGGATTTTTTTCTTTACTAACTAATTGAAGCAGCAATCTAATATTTTATAGCTGCAAGCCAAGAGGAACACCAGTATATCTCCTTATTGATATTTCCAGCACGCCCACAAGTGATTCATATTTTGCTCTCTGCTCTACTTTATTTTTCCTTCTAAAACAGCAGCCCCTAAATCCCATGAGTTTTAAAGCTACCTGGTTGTAGTGGTTTTTCCTTCCATTTTTTGGCTGTTCCAGACTTTCACTGTGCCATCATTTGAGCAAGTGGCAAAAATGGAGTGTTCATCAGAGACCCGGATGCGGTTCACTGCAGACTTGTGTTCATGAAGGTGAGCTACCAACAATCCTTTGGGACGCCATCCTACAGGGAAAAATAAAACCATAAAGTCTGGTGTTGGTTTCGCAACCTAATTAGGAACATGAACCTAGATCCATCCACCAACAGCTATATCAGGATATAGTCATTACAGCTGCAAAACACAGATGGCACTGAAAACACAGAGCTAAGGCATTTTAAATATTAAATGCAAAAGCCAACTTGCTCACTTCTAAATTGGACAATAAGTATGCATGTATTTTGCCAAACAGGTGTTCTGCATAGTAGGCACATTTCCTAAACTAATGATTTCCTCTTTTCCTTATCTCTTGCATTTCTTCCATGAGATAATGATGTTTTTACTCAAATTATATCTATATATATCTATATACATAGATATCTATAGATGTATAATTTTTTATCTATAACCTCAGTGGACTGTGATGTACCTGGAGGTGGGGGCTTGCTCTCCCACTCAGCATTCTCCATCATCTGTTTGGCAAGTCTCTCTGCATTACACTGCTCTCGCTTCTGCTGGATCAGCTGCTGAAGTTCAGTTTTGCACGTGGTGATGCGTAACTGGTGTGCGGATGGGGACGCTGTACTGCTCAGGGCCTGCATGGTCGGTTTCCTGGGTTGAACAACCGTTCCATCAGATGCCTGCAAGAGATCAGCACTTACAAATATATGCCTTACATTCTACACCCAGATAAACCCCGCTCCTAAGATTTTTGGGTCACAGATGCTGAATAAAAATGGAAATATCTTTTTTTATTGAATCAATTAACAATGAATTAGCATTAAAAAAATCATACCTGTGCGAAAACAATTAAAAATAGTGAAATTTACAGAAAAGATTAACCATTCACTTATTCTACCATTTGCCTCATATGTTCCATATACTGTTTGGAGAAACTGTAATCTGCTGAGGACAACTCTTAATGTGGCTATTACAGAAGCAGTTATTGCTCTCAAGACTGACAGAATTATGGGTTAGCTGTCGAATGATTATTTGTTTATACTGGGCTTTATAAACAGAAGTGTAATTGTTTCCCTCTTAGTTCAGAGTGGACACTCATTTAAAACCAGCAGAAGTTAATCTCCAGCTAGAACCCAAAGAGAATACAGTGTTCAGGGTTGAGAGATGCCTCCATAGGCTGCAGGGCTTCCAGCCCATCCTTCTGTAGTCAGTGCAAAGTATTACAGGTACAGGATGTCTAAATGCAGCTGTGATGCCATACACCAGTTCCAAGTCAAAATCATGACACCTCTTCTCTTCCTCACAACACATATCAGCATGTGCAATTTGAGGAAAAGCCTTCCCTGCCAGAAAAGCTTACCTAATAACTGTCTAATCCACAAAGCCCCATCTTTTTGTGCAAAGCATCTATTTGTTAGTGAAGTTCTTTTGTTCAAGAGACTAAACTTACTTCAATTCTTTCTCAGTTCCTATTTTAAAAATAAGAACTTGAAAGTCAGTAACTTTGCCGGAGAAGATGCCTGGCAGTAGCATGACCAGTGTTAAATAACCTCCAAACAAGAACACCATATCTCTATAGTCCCACTTGACTCTAAAGCAGTAGAATCATTTCAGTTTAGGATGAGAACATAGTATTTTTCAGGTATACCTGTGGAGAGGATGACAAAGTGGCACAAATGCCAGCTGAAGACTCTGAACGAAGTGGTTTCCCAGCCTGGATAGCTTCAGGATCAGTAGTTTGTCCATGTCCTTTGGATATCGGCTGGGAGATGTTTGTTGGTTCCAGGGACCCAAACATGCTTTTCCATTCTTCATTTACATTTGAATCTTGCTTTACATGTTTTCTAGCTATAAGCAGTTTGGAGGGACGGAGGAGGTGGAAGGAGAAGAAAAAAAAAACAACCCACCCAACATTATCATAACAACATTCACTCAGGCTACCCATTACTGTGAGACTACATGGAAATCCAAGGTTTACATGCCAGATTGTTATTTATGTACAGAGAAAACCCTACTGCTAGGTTGTTGAGGTCAGCTGATAGGGAGGGAAACAAAACAAAGCACTTGCCACCTGTGTTCACACCTTCTTAATCCTACAGTTGACTCATGCAATTCATCATTTCACTATAGGGAAAGTTCACATCTAGAAGGCTGCAGGGTTAGACTGCACCATATGATAAACTTTCTTATAGAATCATAGAAGGGTTTGGGTGGGAAGGAACTTTCCAAGGTCATCTAGTCCAACCACCCTGCAATGAGCAGAGACATTGGGGATGAATTTTTAAAAGCACAGTATGCAAATCATTGCTAGTGCCAAATACAATCAGTTTTCCATCACAATTGCATCATCACTTGTAGATTCAAGAATGTTATCTCTGTAAATAAGATTCCTTTAGAGTCACTTATAACTGTAAAATATAGAAAGAAAAATAAAAACGTGGGACAAATTAAATTTGGACAAAGTCAGTGAAGAAAATTACAGGCATGAAGACTTTGAAGGTGACTGTTCTGGGTGAAACAAATCAGTTCAAATACAGACTCCATACACACTACCTTTAAAATCCTGTTGACTCCCGATTCAAGAATGCAAAAAAAAAAAAAAAAGAAAAATCCTGTACTTCTGTACTTTCCTTTAAAATGATATGCAAAACATTTGCAGACAAGAATCCTAATTCTGGAAGTAAGATGGCAATAGCTATATGGTTTGCAGGTATTTCTGTATTTTTTATCTAAAAACACAGAACGTATCAGTGATGGAACAGAGGAGGGACTTACAAGCTTCAGAGAGCAAAGAGGAAGCTCAAACTGTCTGGAAAAGAAAAATTTTGAGGATACAAAGAACTAGAATAGTTAACAGCAAGTGGATTTCAGAGTTGAACAAGGAAATGTAAGAGGTTTTGGGAGTTGAAAGAGGAGTAGGCAAAAAAGTTAAATGGAGTGGATGAGAAGCTGAAGAACCCTAAGGCCAAAAGGCCTGTAGTTGATGAGTGAGCAACAGCTCACTCAGCGGCAGCCTGAGGAGTTTTCAGTTTTCTCCAGGCTACTTCAAGAAAATATCCAGAATTTTCACAGTTAAAGAGCTCAGCGCTTCTTGAGAAGACACAGACAGAGCAGAAATGTAGCCTTCAACATTTACACTGTTGCCATGAGTCACTAGAGTTTGTCACAACCAGCTGAACAACTGGCACACATTACTACTGCAAATGCAGTCAAAATAATTTAAAATATTCTCAGGGGGAAAAAAATCCCCATCTTCAATGATCCTGAGAACATTTCACCACCTCATATTTCAAACAGCAGCAATAATTTTCTTATTGCAAACCCAGTGGGGATGGTGATACTCATGTATATTGAATTACTGAGAACACCCTGAAAGAAAGGCCAAACTTCATCTGTAGAGACCATGAAATATACTAACCACGTTTGTCATCAGAATCCTGCTTTGTTTTAACAAGATCCACTTGTCTCCCAGTTATTCCCAGAGCTGACAAGTCAATCACCCCTTTCTGACTGCTGTCATGCAGGTGGCTCTGATCCACTATATTGGCTTTAGCTTTATTTGATTTTAACATAAAGTCTTTCAGTGCTAACAGTTTATCTTCTTCCTCCTCAGTCATCCCCTACAGAATAAAAGAAAAGGTAATATTATTTATTTTTGAGCAATAACATGCATCAAGGCATGAAGATTTAAGAAGCAGTAAAATTAATGACTGGCTTAGAAGTGGTAGGAGAGAGCACATCCCCAGAATTCAAAGCATCAGCACATTGCTCTCGTATACAAGACATAAGGTAAGCTGTGGTAGTGTAAGCATATCTTTTGTCCTAAGGAATGGGGCTAGGAATAGCGAAAGGGCAGAATAGCATTTAATGTTGGATCACTATCTGGTGCAATCTGCTTAAGTGCCACCTAGACCATGCTTATAGCCCCACAAGCCATAGGGAAAAAACCCATACTCAGCTACGGTCCTTTCTTTACCCAGTTCTCACTACTCTGTGTGAATGATTCTTTATGTTCCCCTCTTCACACATAAGCCTCAAGACTTCCCAGTTCCATTTGCTTTTGGCATTGCACGTCTAGCTCTTCAACAAATGCATACTCCTCTATCCAATGCACAGCAATGTTCTGTGATGCTGCCACATCACAGATGTGTCAGAAATTTGAGACATACAATCATTTTTTCAAGACTTAGGTTGTATTGTTCTATATCTGGCAGATCTTTTAAAAATCTTTAACTTCTGAACTTCTTGTCACACAAGCATATACTGAAATCAATGGAGTTAATGGTTTGCAGGATCAGAACCTCAGACTGGGAGTCCCTCACAACAGCAACTGCATGGTCAGGGTCTGTGGAGGTGTACAGAGCCCAAGCGTCTCAAGCCTGACTTTCAAAGTACAAATGAAACCCAATTACTTGTGAAAGAAGCTTCTTCAACAGCTGTGCAATGGCAGGGTCCTCCGGGGACGGGCAGTCACGGAGAGCTCCCATTCTCTTCTTTTGACGCATGTGAAGGTGTCGGAAGAGGCTTGTGATATCCTTTGATCTTAAGACATAATCAAATATGGAACGGCTGACAGGCTCTTTAAGTACACTTAGCAGGACTATTTCTTTATCTACCTGCAATTCAAAAAGAGAGACCAGTCAACATGATGATATGCATACAAACATGAGGAAATCTAGCAGCAAACACTGTCATCTCATGTCTACAGTGTTTGCCATTTTTTTCTCCTTCCCTGAAAGTCAGTAACTGGACAACTGCAAATGTTAATGTATAAAACAATCTCTTCCTCTGAATGCAGGTACTAAAAACCAATTTCCAGTTCAGACTTGGAGACATGCTTTCAAGTTTTCAAGTAAGAAGAAAATCACATAGGAGTTCAAAATTACTGCACATCATTATACCAATAATCCAGATTCAACTTGTCTCCTTTCTTGAAAATTAGATGTGTGTTGGTCGTATGAGACTTTCCGCATTCTCTTTCCCTCATTCTTATAACAGGCTTCTCATAGCTTACTGTCTGCATGAAAAACAACTTCACAATTATTCCAGAATGAGAACTTTATTACAATCCAACTTAATGTTGCCCCCTACTTGCTTACTATATTTAATGGTGCATAGCAAAGAAAAGATTTATACACTGAAATGAAGCAGGAAGTGAAAAAGACAAATTTATCAATCAATGCCTAAAACACAGCACAAGGTGACTAAGGACATGTAAACAAGGAAAAATGTTATTTTAGTGAAGTTACCACCTGCAAGGTTTAGAAGAAAATAAACACAGGATGCATTTCTCAGTGTAGCAATCCAACTATTTCTTATCTGCTTAAATTCCAGAGAGATGCAGTCTACAGGGCTTGAAGTTATATGCAAAGATGCCTATATGATCATATTACTAGCATCATGCAGGTCATTCCTAGGAATGTACAGTTATGAAATCACTTAATTCAAACTGAATACTCTGTCTTTACCCTTGGCAAAACACTGAAGCACAGGAGTGGTGCTGCTGAAATAGTAGGCATGGTAACTGCTACCTAACAGACTGTTCATGTTTGCAGAGGTCAGACCCACAGTCAAATGAAATAGTGGGGCAGGGCTGGAACACTCAGCCTTAGAGTTGAAAGCATAGAACATAAACCCTCTTGTTTCACAGCCAACATTTCACACCTCCTAGACTCTATAAATTAGCACAGTGCTACAAGAGTTTGATTGTAAACAAGGCAGAAAAGGTTTGAACCAAAGATGTACTTGTTGATTTCAGGCTTTGTAAAATGTTCTGCATTTTGCAACAAATTTGAGACAACAGTTCTTGAAACGTGGAAAACAATGGCCATTCTGTAACCTGCCAGCAGAGATCAAAAACCTCTATCACCTCTAACCTTAACTGAAAAAAAGTAACCTAATATTCTTATAGCCAGGACCATGGCCAGGATAGACTTAAGAATCACGACTAGTCAAGATTTATTCACATTCATGTTATTTGAAGTATTACCTGTATTATTGGTTGTGTGATAAAAGGATGGAGGTATGGCATCAGCTTGCAGTAGACATCAGCAATATTCAAATACTGTGCTACCACAGTGATAAATCCAACTGCACCATAACGTATCCAAAGATTAGGATGGCACAGGAATGGTGCTGAAAGAAAAATAGGTTGTTAAAAAATATATCATTCATAGAGAAGAGAGATCATTCTGTATATGGCAGCCCGCGATGTCATTTCCTTCCACTAGAATTACTCCCAAACTGAGCCTTCTCTCCTGCAGAGCACCAAGGTTAAAACACTCATACCGAGGAAATTATTTCATGGATTTCACTGTGCTCATGCTGCTCAGCTTCCTCCCTGTTGCCAAAATGCATATTTTCCCTATTTGTTCATTTCAATCCCTAATTGTCAACTACAGATTTGCAATGGAGACAAATGAAAAAATAAATCTCAACAACAACCTAGACAATTACAGAGAATTCTAATACCAGTGATTTGGGTTTTTTCTTAGTTTTTAAGTAAATATTTTATTCCTTCCTTCTTCTCCTCTCTTCCTTGAAGAGTCACTACTTATTTTATAAGATCATCAGACTCAGAAATCCTTCTCAATTATGTGGGTTTTAAGAAGTTGTAATCAAGGGACTGTATCTAGTCATGAGATATAATAACAGATCATCTGCCTCAAATTCTGAGTGCATTTGAAAAGCCATAGCATTAAGAAGAAGCAGACTACATCTCAAAAGATCAGGTGGTATTTTCTTTTCCATAAATAGCTGGTAAATTTTGGGCACACCTACATTAAAGTGATAAGCCTGATGAGGAAAGAGGGACCAACTCTACATTCAAGGTTGTATTCAGGTAATAGGTTTTTATGGTGTTAAAAATTGGATGAGAAAGCATCACAATTTGTCTGAATTCCCTCATTCTCAAAGGCTGATGGGTTTGAGTTTGCAGGTTATGTGCCTGATGGACTACCAGAAGTAACCAGGATTTTTTCTTTATAGCAGATTGGCATGTAGAACAGGGAAAGATCTTAGAGTAGAAAATTTTTGGACTAAGTCTTGTTTGCTGCTGTCCTACATACAACCAGAGGAGATGCTTCCAATATGTTTGAGCAAAATTATTATTTTAGAGGTTTGAGCACTAACATGGTCCAATTAGCAGTAGTTCCTTAACAGAATTTTGTGTAGAGTCTAAAACAGTACTATAGGTTTGCAGTCTGGACAGCTAAGCTGATGGTGAAGCTTTATGTAGTACTAAGATTTTTTTCTTAACTAGAAAAACAAGGTATCTCCAATATTCCAACTTACCGATATCACAAGCAAACTCATAAATATGGGGCTTTTGCAAGAGCCCCAGTTGGCACATACAAGTAAGAGCATTGAGGGCTTTATAAATGACAAATTCTTCAGCATCACTGAGACCTTGCTGAAGCAGAGGTTTGAGTATCGATGAGCTTTGCCAGCCAACATAAGCAGCAACACCTGAAACAAAAAGAGAACACCTAAAAATCTGAAGTAGATTGATAAACACCAGAAAATTCTATGTCTTTCCATAAGAATTGAGATTAAACATAAAATAACTTTATCACTTCTAATCTAATAAGGTAATAATCAATATACTTGTTCACGTATTAATGTGGACTTTGCAACCAGTTGCTAAAAGGAAGAGAGGAAGAAGGGAGAAACAGCACAGGTAAGAGAAATGCCCTCAGTGCCACTGTTACAGAAGGACATCTGCCAGCAGCTACAGGTAGCAGTGCCTGCACATACTTCAATATGAGTTAGAGAGCTCATTTTATAATTTCAGAACGTTATCTGAGTTCTTCTGTAGAGGTTTTGAACAAATATTGAGAGAGGAGTTAAAAATATAGATTATCTTGACTTTTTGCCTCACATCTCTCTCTCTGTCTTTTGCAAGAAGCCAGGACAGTCTGACCTGTGCTTTGGCTACTCCATTGCTCCTTCTAAACAATTTCTGACAAGTTATCAGCATCGCCTCTTGGGAGGGTTTGTCAGTAAAGCATTTTGTGGCTTCCAGTCCTAATGGAACGTGTACATATCACAATGGCCCTGCTGAAAGTTTGATCATGATTGTTTTTCTTGCCATGCACCTGATGTACCATTTCTGCCCCCAGGTACTGCAATGGGAAAGTTTTCTTGACCCACAATTCTTGAGCACTGACTCTCAGCAACAGTCATGTGGAGTAATTTCCAACATATATGATGCATTAGATATATTTAACAGCTGATATCATCACTGGTAAGACTTTTAAAATTGCTATTAGGTTTTCTGAAGTGACAGGAACCTTTAAGTAAGGTTTTAAGGTATTAAAAATAGTTTTGCAGTTATAACTTTAGCCTCTACCAATGTATAGTTTTCATCATATCAACAGACCTACTGAAGTTAATGGGAATATGCACACAGGTGAAGTGATACATCTAGTAGAAAGCTTGCAAAAATCTTAGTATTTGCTTGTCATAATTTATGGTGAGCTTTTTTTAAGTTGGTAACTTTAGCAAAGACTCTAACAAAAAAGAGCATTTAGAGTTTATTTTTAAGTTAATCTACCCTAAACTTAAATGCCTCAGTCTCATTGGCACGAAACATTTGGACTCAAAGAAATACACATTAGTATTTACATTGTTTCATCTTCACTCCTTAAAGAAACATTTACAGTTAATAATTCAGCAAAGTCTTTATCTATAAATTCTAGAAATACACAGAAGAAAGGACTTTTATACTACTTAATTTTTGCATATCCTGGAAACTGTTAATTTACATACATTATTTTCTTCCTACTCTGTTTGGCTGAAACTAAATACTTACCAACAATGCTGTCAAAGAAAGCTCCTCGAAGATGCCAGTCATTCTTATCATTTAAGAAAGTAATCATATGAGAGAGAAGAACATCGTTGGCTTTCTGACGTCCAAAAAAGACACACAGACGTGTTATTCCATTTTCCATCAGTGTTTGTTTCACAATATTCTCCGGGTCACTTAGCAAAGTCACAACTTTCTGCTGGACCATTTCATGCAAGGCTTGCAACTCTGCAAGGGACAACAGTATGGACTTTTGCTTGGTGAGAAGCAACATGTGCACATGTACTATCTGCTGCTGAAGGAGTTACAGTGACAGGTCATCCTGAAGAACACCCGACTCAGTAAGACAGGCAATGCAACAGAACCTCAACAATTTTAACAAGGACTTACCGAAGATTTCAGACTAAGCCTGAGGTGGTGACATGACCAAAGAGCAGAGAAATGTGCAACAATCTCACCCAGATCAGTATATTCTAAACTTGTAACTTCAACGAAGATGATCTAGCTCATTCTATATATAGATGAAATGCAGATGCGAAGAAGCACCAGAATGAGTCAGCACCAATGTTACAACAATAAACAAAATGCTTCAAGGCAATTCTGGTTTGATATGTTTGTTTGACTATCAGTTTCAAAATTCGTGAACTGACAACAGATCAAAAGTATGTTTTTAGTTAGGTAGATAGATTCACTTCATTAAGCATACAGGAGGAATGTAACAACCCCTGCAAATGTAATACTTCTAATTTCATTAAATATCTGCAGTTACCCTAATGATACTGATGAAAAATTTGAAGATGACCTTGCCTATGGCTTCTACTCCATGAAGCAACTAAAAAAATATTTCTATTAAGTGGAAATAACAGAATTGCTAATGCACTGGCTATTATTGAAAGCTGTACAAGACAGGTTCTCAAACAAGTAAACAAAAATTTCAGCTACTGCTGCCCCAGCTTTGCAGGGGTGATTGCTGTTTGCCTGCAGTCAGAAGGTCAGCTAATTTGCTTTCTATCATGACTCTGTCTGTCAGTCACATGAAAAAACTACCTTCTGGGTTCAAATTTCTCATGCTTGGTTTCTAAAAGGGTAAAAAGAATAGAACTACTCAAGCTTCTTTCTTCCTTTCTACTCCAAGCTATTTCAAGGGATAGGGGACAGTATTTCTTAGAAATACAGCCCTCATGATAAGGCTTCCTCTCTCACTCCTCAGCAATTCTGAGCACCCCATGCCTTATGTGAAGGAACTTGAAGAGGATTTATGTTTGCTTTTAGTACACTTGTTGTTGCTTTATCTTAAAGTATCATCCTACAGCTAGTTAAGAGATAATTGCTTTTTTCCAAAATGGAGTATGTGCAGGATGTTTACCAGCTATGATTAGTCACAGATTGATCTACTTAGCCCAGAAGAGAAATGACAGTTTTTAACCACAAACTCTTCCAGCTCAGAAGACTTGCCCAGCATTCTTCTGGGAATCTATGCATCACTAAAAGGCACTGGAGATGACATGCAGGTCACTTATTACCATCTGTTCTTCCAAAGGAAAAGAAAAAGAAAATCCATCCTTAGGATTTTAATTCATTCTCTGGGCGAGTTATAATACAAAGTTTTATTACTGCCAAATGGCATCCACACATTTAGATTTTTCAGGCAAAAAGACAGACAAGAATTGCCAGGCACAGGAACAGACAAGGAAGAACGACCGAAAGATACAGCACTATGACTATGCCATAATTTGACATGTTTTCTAAAGCCAATGCTGCCTGCCACTTCAACAGAAGCAGCATTTGGAACACATCTGTGTTTTTGCAGCTGACTTGTTTATGAGACCGTGAGTGAAGCTGGATATGCAACCAGGCCACCAGCATCACCTACAAGTCAAATACCTTGAGGACTTTTGGAGATGAAAAGTATGCTCACTTATTTACTTATTTGTCTTTCACAACATCCAGAACAGAGGTGTCTGTCTCTGTATGAAGCTGTAACACACAGTGGTTGAGGCAAAGCATTCTTCCCATTTAACAGGAAGGCTAAGCTCTGAGAGATGAGATGGATCAGTGCTAACTAGTAGTTTTGCCCCATGATTTGCTATCATAGGCAGGAAAGGTAAATAGAAGTGACATTACCTGTGTCATAGTTATCACTAGGGTGAGATGTTTCATCCATTTCTTCACCATTTGGTTCATTTTCCATATTCAGATTTTTCAGCTGTACTAATTCCAGAAATCTCAGAGCTGTTTCTGCCAACAACGCTATGTTTTCTGCAAGGGAAAACTTCTTGGTTAAGAATTGTTCTACTTTGCCTGTTTACATCAGTCTGATAATCTCCCTGATGAGAGGTTATAGCCACTGACAGTACCAGTCATGATGGACAAATGGGACTGGTCAATCCACTTCTGTTGACCCCCAGCAAAGCTACCAAGTACATCAAATCACACAGTACTTTTGTCATGCAAACAAGAGGAAAAATTCTAACGATATTAAGTGTAACAAATATTAATTTAATTCTTCTAGAACTAGCCCTAAATGCCACCTAATCTCAGCCTAGTGACTAAATAACTTGATAGAATTTAAAGGCCAAATAGCCTGAATTAACTAAGGTTCCCATCTCGTACACTGCAACAAAATAATAGCAAACAACCACACCAGGATATGTATCCTAGGGAATAACGTTATCCTGGGATCCACTTTGGGAATATTTGACACCATATCTATCCACACAATTTAGCACCGTTCTGCACCATTTGGAAGATGCTGAAGCAACTCAGGTTGTACTGTATGGGTCAGACAACTGCTGGCATAGGAATGATAATGCCGAGACAGAAGTACCACTTAAGCAGCCGTTCTGACTGTCATCCAAGGAAACAGCAGCATGCCAACAGAGCCTGTCCACAGCCCAGATCAAATCCTCTAAGCCAGTAGTCTGACCACTTCCAAAACCAGTACTATAGTAACAGAAGTTAACTCAGCTAGACTACCTTTCAAAGTATCAATGTATTTTTTTCATTTGAAATTTAAACTGACCAAGGTGACCTAAAGCAATTGGTTCTATTCATTAAACATAAAATAACTTCAGTATTAGTTTTATCAGTTTACTTAGTAAATGAAATAAAAATATGACCCGAGACATTTTCAAGGAAAATCTACATTTATAACTAAAAAAAAAAAAAAACCAAACCCAAAACAACACACCTGAAAATACGCTGGTCATAGCAAATAAGGGTACATGGTAAATAGGAAATACTGGCATGACTATAAAACTTCGTCCTGAACCACGCAGAACTCATATCTGAATAACATATGAAGAAAACATCTGCTATGGTATAATCAAGTCTATTACACAGCAAATAATGTAATTTCAGCCCCTGAATATCAAATTTAATTTTGTGGGAAAACAACTCTGAAGCACAGTAACACACTGATACTTTTAAGTTAGTTTTGAATTTGTTCACTTTAACTAGGTCACTGCAGGTAAACACTCTGAGCTAATGAAATGTCAATTAAGATAAATTAATAAAAGCAGCAAAGGATGGGCATGTCAAAAAGCCCTGTTCATGGAATTAGCTATTTAAAGACCACTTGAAGTTTTCTTCCTTACACTCTTGCCCATCCAGGGACATAAGCCAGGACTGCTTCCCTGAGCATGAGGCTTTAAACTCTGACCCCTTACCTTAGCTGTGAGCAGACCTGCTGTGTGCCACATCCAGTCCCTAGCCCAAAGTACATGTACACATTCTGTACTTTTACATTCACAACTACAGAGGGCAAGGGATATTAACTTTCTTAAAACTTAATTCATCTAGCAGAGAGCAAATGCATTTTGTCAACAATTTAAAATGTAATAATTTACTTTGGGTACAGATCTACACTGGAAATCCACTTGATCGTATAAGTCAACTAATTATTAAGTGGCTACTACTACCTGCACCAGTTATCTTAAGTGAATGCATGTATCTTTACCTGCAGTCCTTTCTGAAACCTGTGGGGAGATTTACTGACAACAAAACAGCAAGCTAGATGATGGTTTTGAACAGAGGGGAAAACAGTGAAGGAAATACAGAAAAGCCCAAGATTCTGAGTTTTGACTGGATGTCCTCTTACCAGCGTATGCAAGTCTGACAATGGTGGCTTCATCCTGGGCCAAGTGTGCAATGCCTGGCAGAATGTATTCTGGGTAAATGTTAATATCATTGCGTGGCACCTCTTTGACAAGAGCAAGAACTTTAGTTAGTGTCCTCACAGATTCTGCCCTCACCCTGGGCACAGAGTCATTGCTGAAATGTAACAGATAAGGAGTAATACGATCCAGAAGAATCTCTACGCTTAATCTTGGTGCTAAATGAAGAATCAGTTCCAAAGCAGCCAGTTTTGAATCACAGTATTTGAGAGTCTGTAAACAGGAAGTTATCACAGACACTAGAATAACCAGCCCATTCTCTTTTGTCTCTCCCTCGGCTTTCTCCGTGCGGTCGTGCCCACAGAGATTGTGAATGATGTTGTCCAAATCTTTACGTATGACCAATATACGCTCATCTGCCGACACAAACGTTTCCTTGGCAAACTGGGCCATGTAAGGCTGAAGGAAAGTGTAAAATATTTCAGGAAATGCATTGTTGCGTTGCTGTTTCAAATAATCTTCAGCCGCTAAACGTTTATCTGGCTCCCGATGGATCATCTGAGTGACCTTGAGAAAGGCAGAAGTGGGAGGGAGAGGGAGAGAAAGATTAAAGGTTTAGACATTTGTAATACAAAATAACCCCAAAGCCCAAACCCAAACAATATGCAATCTGCCACCAAAGTAGGTGAAATAAACTGCAAATAGACCACACAGATGGTTCTAATGCTGTAGTCCATCCTTACCAGCTCTCTGATACTGCGGTCTTCAATTTTGTTTAGGACTTGATCAGGGGAAAAGAGGCCATTTCTGTAAGCCAAAAGCTGAGATAAATCAAACAAGGGTACACCTTCTGTGAAGAGTTCTGCTATTACACAGCCTGGGGAACAAAAGAAAAAAAAAGTCAAAGATGTCAGAAGATTATAAACAGATGCTTTAACTTTATTTTCTACATGTGGACAAGAACAAACCCTAAACGACTCTTTGCTGAATTTAAAATAAGGCAAATGAGTTGCCAAATTAATTTGCAGAAAAGAGATAACATCTCACATTCCAAAACCTGGCTTTTACACTTGATCTTTGAAATATGTCCCAAGTAATTTATTACAAACATGTCAACAACAGAGGAATTTGCAATTAGGAAACATGAGGCAGTAACTTCAGCCACCTGCCAGCTGGAAAATACATTACCAGAAAAGGAACCCACATCACTGTCATGTGGAAGAAGAGTGCTGGTAAGTCAGCATGGATTGGGCAGTAGGTCAAAACTAAGCAGTCCTTTTACAGAAGGTAAAGAAATAACCTCTGCTTCCACAACAGATGCTGGGAGACAGCACATATTCACTCACACGATTGCCAAACACAGACTCCCCTGTGTCATGTACATGACACAAATCCTCTTCAAAGAACCCAGTCCTGCAGTTTGCTCCCAATGGTCTGCTTTATCAGTGGAGTGTCCTGGAAGTTTGGCCATAAGAGCAGCTTGTAAAATGAAATAACCGTTTACTTTAAATCCATATTTTCAATCACTTTAAAGCAAAAAAAAAAAAAAAAGGTCAAAATTTTGGCTGTCTAACTGCTCAAGACAAGCCCAAGACTCAAAATAGGCTCCCACAGTCAAACTCCAACAAATATTTGTGAGCAAGACTATGACAGGAGCTTGCTCCAACTTCCTGCTTGTGGGGAAAATGAAATGAGAAGAGGCTTCTAAGGCCAATATTGCCAAATGACCCTGAAAGCTGTCTCAGCCCCCAGGCAACTGGACCACCGACTGGTTCCTTCTCTCAGGTCCCATGAGGCACATGCTTCTCAGCCATGAGAAGATGTTGATCTGTGCCTTGCAGAACCACCTCTTTCCCAGAGCAGAGTTGTGCCATAAAAGAATAGTTTGTGATTTCCCTCCTTGGATAATGGTGATGCACTTAAGTTTTGTAGCTTACTGTTGTGTCTGTACATTTTATGTGAATGAAAAAGGTTTGGGGTTGGGTCTTATGCTTAAAATACGCAAGTTTTTTGACATGTTGTTCTCTAAGCCCACTGTAGAAAATCAAACCAAACTAAAACACCACCAAAAAAAAAACCCAAACCAAACCAACAACAACAAAACAGAACGAAAAAACAAACCAAACAACAAATCAACTTTTCTGCATTGGATTATACAGTCAGAAACAACACACTGGTCTCTCCTTATAGCTCCAAGTACCTGCAGAAAAGATATCCATTGCACGTTTTAAGTCCCCTCTTGTTCGCTGATTGCTATTTGCCAAGTCTACCAAAGGAGTGGAAGGGTCCCGCATGTTTTCCAGCTCTGTAGCAAACATACTGCCATCGACAAAGCGCTCGGGAGCAATGTAACACGTTCTCCTCCGTGATGTGTCAAAGAAATAATTGAAGTCAGCAGGATTGTCTTCAGGAAGGTACGTTGGTTTAAAACTGGCAAAGTCAGTTAGAAGAACCCAGTTCCAGCTGGTGACCATGATGTTCTCTGTTTTAATGTCCCCATGGCGGACTCCAGACTTGTGCGCTTGGTCCACCGCAGTGAGGATCTGGAAAGCGATCCACCTTTTCTCAATGTTGTTCAGGAATGGCCTGGTACTAATTCGGTCATAAAGGTTGTCCCGTACGTACTGTCTGAAAAGCATGGCGGCCTTCTCGGACAGGGTGGCTTTCTGGAAGGGAAGGCAGTTCTGTGCCGAATGTAACCTTATCTTCAGCTCCTCCAGCTCCTGCTTATAGCTCGTCAGGGGTAAGGTCGGATCCTGGATGGCAAACACCTTCACGACTACCAGCCCCTCCCGGTGCTTGGCTCTGGCCACCTTGAAGAAGCGGGTGCTCCCCAGGCTCTTGTCATACTCGAAGTCGTGGATGTCCGAGAAGTAGCTGTCCACCGAGAGGATCTGCGAGGGGGCGATGCCAGCCAGCTGGTTCCCCATGGCGGCAGCTCCTCCGGCCGCAGGCCGCGCCGGGGCTCTCCCGCGTCAGCCTGGGGGACAAACACAGCGCGGGTTTCACAGCGCCCGCTGCCCCGGGCCCGCCTCGCCCCCGGGCCCGCGGCCCCCGCTCCCCCGCCCGGGCGGGCCCAGCCGCCGCCGCTCCCTCCGCCCCCAGGCCCCGCCGCCGGGGCAGCGCCGGCCGGGCCCGGGACAGCGGGGCCCCCGCAGCACTCACCGGCCCAGGCAGCGCCAGGACCCCCGGCCCTGGAGGCAGCGGGATGGAGCGGGGCGGGACCGGGGCGGCGGAACCGGCACGGCAGGGCGGGCGGGGAAGGGGCGGTGCCGTGAGCTCACATCCTGCGAGCGGGGTGCGGGGTGGCCCTGGCGGTGCTGCGGCTGTGCCTGCCCGGGCCACACCGTCACCGCTGCTCCTGCCATGTGGCCTCGTGATCTCCCGATGAACTGGGTTTTTTCACGCTGCTTACGTTCTCTGGAAGGGTTTCTTCTTGATGTGTGCTTGTAATGCGCATAACAGAGATGAGTTCGGGCAGTTTTGAAGTTATTTTCATCTGTTTGTTTTGCCGTGCCAAGTGAGAGCTGTGAGCCTGGTGCTGAGCCCGCACAAACTGTGTGTTGGTAGAACGGGCCTCGGAGGCATCAGACAAGACCTTCTCTCGGCAAACGGGAAAACAGCTGCCATGCATCCTTCTCCTGATGCTTAGCACTGGCCGCCTGTGGGGAGGCTTTTTTAGGTGACTTCTCTACTAAGTCTGTCCTGAAGGGGTTTGGTATATCTGAAATATGAGAAAAAGACTTTTCAATACAAAGACAGAATGAAACAAACCCCTTATCCTTATTGTTTGATATCCTTATTGTGCTTGAGAGCAAGGAGAAGCCCAGGGCAGAGTTTGCCCTTTGCCTTTTCCCTTTGCCATGTTCTTTCTTTGCTACCTGTAATATATTACTAAAGTTGTGGTATTTGTGTCCTGTACACTAGTGCCTGTATGCTCAAAACTTACCTTAATACATGATTTCCACCAGCCATGCATGAGGTCACTTAATCGTGTATTCTCCAAACTGGTTTGGGTTGTGCTAGTGAGGGCTTCTTGCCAGAAGGACTCTCCCACCAGCAGTGGACATCCAGAGAGTCAACTTTTCCCAGGGCAGAAATCTTAGCCCAGACCCAGGGTTACAGTGAGGACTGGGACCAGGGTGAAGAGAGCAAGAAGTGGGGAACCTATAGGCATTAGATTAGTGCCTAGACACAGTTCCTTCTAGAGTCATAACTATTGTGCCATTTTTTCCCTTTGGAATCCCATGATCTGGACATAGCTGTTCCACTCACAAGACCTTTACCTATATGGCAGGTAAGTGCCAGCATCAAGTGTTGCCCAGGGGGATCTGAAAGAGAAGGAAAATAGAGTCCGTTTTCTGCTTTGCTTGAAGCTCAGCATATTGGCTTCACGCTGTAACTCTGTAAAGACCACTGTTTAGCTCTTGTCAGTGGGTACAGAAGGGATTGTGGAGTTGTGACTCATGCTCCTTTTTTGACTTGAAGCAGCCAATGGTACCCATGGTACTTGAGCTAATGGTACCCTGTTCTGATCACTCCCAATCACCTAAAATGTCATTACCTCCTTTTAGGACGTAACATGGATGGAGAAAACTGTGTGGGGAGAAAAGTGAGTGGCTGCTGAAAGTCTGTATCTAAGCTGGATGTTGATTGTCTTCTAAGTTAATAAGAGGGTAATCAGAAAGTTTCCATTGGCTTGTCTGCAAAACAATTATGCAGACAATTATATTGCTCTCTCTAATAGAAAAAGTAAATGGATTTAAAGCAGAAAGTTTTTCTCAGTTGAATCATATGCAAGGAGTATAAGTTTGGAAGAAAGCATCTGAGGCTGTTCAGTAAGCATAATTCCCATGAAAATTACTTTAATTATGCTCTGGCTGTGTGTTCAATGAAGAACAGAATGTGTATTCATGCTGTGACTTACTTCCTGCTCAAAGCACTGAACTGTGACTGTAGCTACAGCAGCCCCCAGTTAAGGTTTAGAAACTGTAAGGGTTCTGTCAGAAGAAGGCCAGCCCACCCCAGTGATGTGCCTCATGCTTTTTGAACAGAAAACACATTACCTCAAGCAATATAAGAGCCTACACCTCCCAAAGTGTAAAAAAAGCAAGAGTGCTTTTGCTTCCACTCGTGACTGAGCAGTCATCTCAGTTGTGAAGGGATGCCACAGACTGCGTGGTCAAGCTGCAGACTTGGTTGGAGAGGAGCATCTGTCAGCCCCTGCAGCTTAGCTGTGCTCCCCTCCCTTTGATCATAGGAGATAAGCTCTATTTTCAAGAGGGTAGAGCTTTTTCATACCCAGGGCTCTTTGTAACAGCTGCAGGCTGAGCCATTAGTTACTGTCTCCTGGCTAAGATGTATTATTGTCTGTGCACACTGTCATGCTGGGCTGGAGTCACGATTCAAGCCAGTTTTTTAGCCACCTGTCTTAGGGGGATGGCCTCCCCAGTACTGCCATGAGTACAGCATGAGTGGGCACAGGGGCTGAGACAAATACAGGGGCACATTTTGGTACCCTGTGACTGGAGTTAAATCTAGTTAAGCTAAACTGGCTGCAACAAGTGGAGAAGGTGCATTTGTGGCTTTGGAACAATAAAATGGAAGAAAAGAGTGACTCGTATATATGCTCTCCTTCCATTCCTCCTCATACTACACTGTCTAGGTGATCCTCCAAATCAAAAATAAATAGAAAGCAAAACTTAATCATTTCACTATGGCATCTTTGGTCAGCATCTATTCAGATGGATGCAAGAAGTAAAAAGAGACACTTAGTGGTGGCTGTTGACTGTGCTGAAGTTAACAGAAATTATGTAAGCTCCCGAATACATTGTCATCTTTTTCCTTGTCTCCCAGATCTGTTTCCCTTCTAAAGCAAACATCCTTGGGTATCTATGCAAATGATTTTGCCTTTCATGATTTCTTGAAAATGTCAGAACTCTGCTGCTTCTGCAGAGCTGAGCTTAAACTCTCAAATTCATATGTTTTCCTGAAAATGGCTTGGGAGGTTTTAATTTATTCTGATTCTCTATGCCAGGATTTTGGATAATTTATTACTTTAAAAATGTTTTATTAATATATCAGTTGACTTTCTCAGAATGGTGCTTTTTCATTGCTAATTTGCAAAGGGATTAAAGATCTGTCCTTATCACCCCTGATTAGTATGTGTTAACATTTTAAAACCTTCTACAACAACATTCTGTGCTATCATGTCTTCTGACAGTCTGTCCTGCTGATTTAGCAGGATTTCACTGCATGCAATATGGCAGTGATCCCAGGGACTTAAATGGGTGAGAGAAGGGGTTTATAGAATACTTTCTTTAAAAGTACCCAGAGCAGGAGGATTGCCTGAAGTTTAGTCTCCAAACTGATGTACTGACAGATTTGTTCCCTAGTCAAGTGCTAATTGTTTTGGAATGAGAATCACTTCCTCCTGGATTCTTCTGCCAAAGCAGAATGTACAAAATTAATTTCACAAAACTTGGCAAGAGACCATATGGAAGGGGAAAATGGTATTTATTTTAAACAAAGTTGATTTCAGTCACTAACACACTGTGTTGTAAATGTCACTCCCATGCACACCCACACCATGTATTCAGAAGCATCCAAACGAGTGTGATACTTTCATACACACTTTTCTGTTTCATTCAGACCAAGTTTAGTATTTCTGCAACACAGTGAGTTAAATTGCACTAGCATGCATTCCCACCATTAGGTTATACGAGTGCAATTTTCTTCTGTGTCTGCAGCTACTTTTAATTTTGGGAATTAAAATGAGGAAGCTGGAAATCATGCAGGCAAGCTCTATTACATGCCTTAAAAACATAAACCCCAAACATACCTGCAAGCTGTGGATAGTGCTTATAAGCACCCTCTTGCAGTGAGAGTGGAGCAGTAAAAATGCTTTGCTTTTTGTTTTACAGAGCTATGGAAATCCACAGGGAAGAATCTCAGCCTGTTCTGAGCTTCAAATGAAAGCTGAGTAACTCTTTAATCTCAAGGACTAAACTGTGTAAATTTCCCTTTTCCCACATTTGATTCCTCTGCTGGAAACTCAGAAATGGCTCTTCTGTATTAGCCACAAGTCAGCAAATGGTTACCTTTGCTTGGCATAAGTCAGTTCTAATGCCAAACAACTTATGCATTTTATTTTATTTCATTATTTTATTTTTATTTTTATTTAATTTGACTATTTTATTTGATTTTATACTATGACTATTCAGTCTTCCTGTGAAATCCAGGGTACAAATCCCAAATGGTGCTCTGAGGCAGCGCCTCCTTGGGTACCTATTTAATGTGTTCTTCAATACAGACACCAGCCCTCTGCTAGAGGAGCTGATCTCTGCCAGACCTGCTCTCAGTTCTGGCCCCAGAGTGGGTGGACCACGGGGTGTCAGTGCTGCCCCCCAGCCCCGCAGGACTCTGGGTGGGAGAGTGGGGGGCTCGTAGTGCTCCAGGGCTCAGGGGCTCCCAGCCAGATGTGATCTCTCTGACATGTCATCTCTCTGAAACTTCAAGTGTATCCAAGCAAGCAGGACTCTGCTGGAAGCTGAGAGGTTTTGTGTTTTTCATTTGTTTATTTTGTATGCTGGTAAGAGGTTGTGAGGGTCTAACAGAGTGGCCAGCATGTTTTGGAAACCTGTTTTTACATAGGCAGGTTTCATGGCGAGTGGAAGCCCTCCCAAAACAATTGTAACTCGCCATTTCCAGGGCTTCAACTTCCCATGCCTCACTTGTTCCTATCTCAGCTGGAAATAATTTTACCAAGAGACAGAGGCGACTGTTCAAGCACCTGCTGACAAAAGGCTGAGTATTATGTTGCAAACTCTCCTTTGCTGGAATTGTAGAGGCAAAAGATAGCACAGAACTGGGGTTCAACATAAAATTTCCCAGAAAAAAATCAGCAAACAGGTGCTGGTTGCTGTGAAATCTGGATCAAATTAAAAGTCATTCCTCTCTTGCAAGGGCGATGATGATATATATGAGTGTGAGCTCTTTGAGAACAGGTACACTTTGAAGAAAGCCTAATGAGAAAACTCAGTTTACCTGGCACACAACTGACAGGAGAATTGGAATGGCAACATCTGGGGAGGTGATGCAGAGCTGGGAACATCTAGTTGGCCAGTGCTGTTAGTTATGGGAATGTCAAGGAAGAGGACAGTGAAATAGTTATGGCCAGTCCTATAACAGCCTTATTGCCCTCCAGACCCTTGTGTGAGAGCAACCATGGTGATACTGGGTTTATCCCCATGAGAAAGGACTGGGGATAGAATCACTGCTCTTCTTGACGTCCTCATGTGGGCATACAGCATTAAAAACAGTTGCAGCTTGTTCTTTCAGTGACAACTTTCTGGCAGAGACAGAAGCAGTAATGCTTATGCTGTGATATCAAACAGTGCCCATTTTTCTCCTCCCTTCCCCGCTGAAACACTAATATATCAGGGAAATCCACTCCTAGAGTCTTCTGTGGTGTTGCAGTCCGATTGTTTAGCTCTAAATTCTGATCTGAATACAGCTAACATTGTCAAGAATTTTGATTTTTCAAATTTGAGAGGAAAATGATTGATTCGGACCCATCTTTAGTGAATGATCTATTAGCAGATGCCAGGGATAGTTAGACAGATCAGAACATAATTATGTACCTCAGTGCAATATTAAGTTGTTAGTCATTCTTGCTTAATGGTGAAATGCATGACAGTTTCTGGTTTTGATTGGCATCTGCATTACCTGCTCTCAGTAAACAGATTGTTGGCCTCCTTTTTTTTAATAGAAATTTGCATGCCATCTTCACCTTCCACACAATCTCGTTACCCAGCCTGCTTTAATATGTGATGCAACTAATAAATGAGCAGCTGCCGTGGCTACTGTAGCCATAAAAATACAAAGAAAAGCTCTTCAGCTTTTAAGGAGTGGCTGGAGGCAGGTAATTAACCACAGCTTCACTTCTTGCACGCAAAGTGTGTGGAGAGCAATGCACTGGGCTTCCCTGTGGGTTTTACTTTTATGAGCATGAACTTCAAGGATTGCAATGTCACTGCCATTTCTGGGTGCAGCAAGAGGATAAAAAAAAGCAGGGCTGAGAGCTACAACAGTCAACAGATTCCTCTCTAGCAAATCCAACTATAATTAAGCTGTCAATAACAAAGGGGTCGTAAAAATATAATAGCAGATTAATCTTTGAATTCCTACTCCTGCTTCCTTTCCCCCATTTTCAGGCATTATTCCTTCATGCTGTTCTTTCCACTGCTTCAAGAAAAGCACCTTTAATGCATCCAGGAGTAGGAGGATGTTCACCAAAAGATCTTGGCTCTTTTCATATCAATGCATTGTCATTTATGCATCTTAATACGCTGGCCCTCTATTTTTAAAGAATCCCTGATATTATAGAGCTGTTTAAAAATCGCTTTTATAGCATGCAAGGTAAATCACATTCTCCTATGTAACAGATTATTATTTGTCTGTCAGCCCACAGTAAGAAGTCTGATTTCTGCCCACTGACTTCACTGTGAAGTTCTTAGTTGCCTATAATGAGGGTAAAATTGGGTCCAAGAGTGTTAAATTATATCTTCTCCAGCACAGAAGAGCACACCCAGACTTTCATCCATATCATACTGTTTACAAACAACAGTGAAATTCTTTTTGGGTTTCACTGAGCCATGACAACCTGATAGTCTTTCAGAGCTACAGACTGGATTTCAGGACAGAAATTGCTACTACCAACTAGTTTGAATTCTTGTAGAGAGAGGCAAAAAAATCATCCAGAAATGTGCTGCAAACCTACACATCTTCTATAGTCTCTTTGTCTCAATAGCAAAAAAGTCTTAACAGGAAAGCTACTGGTATTGGTTTATTGGTTTTATCTCTGTCTGTCATGTCTCATTGAGAACTTATTCACTTGTCTCTGAAATTCAAATCATTAGTAGTTGCTCTTTAAAGGTTGACAATAATTTTAAGTTGCTATAAAATTAATCTGAAGCTGAAGTTGCATTTTCACTCTTACTGTTCAACTAGTATATTTTAAAGTGTTTGGGGCTTTGGGCCAAGCATTGGTATAAATCAAAATAAATACTTGGCTGACTTACTTGGGTATGTTCCTTCAGCAATCTGTTTCTAGCTCACAGTTTGGCTTTCTTTGCAGCTGGGATACCTGGATCTTTTCCTGCCAGCTCTCTTTTTAGTGTTTTGGGTTTTTTTTGTTGGTAGTTTTATTTTTACATCTTCTGTATGAAGCAAAAAATTATCTAGGTTCAGCAGTCTAACATTGTGATTTCTCAGCACTTCAGTCAAGAGTTTTCAAGTTTCTTTGACTTTTGCCACTGCAATCAACATGTTTGAAAAAAATACTGCTTATTACCTAACTATATAATTAAAATTTTTCTGAGACAGAAAATTGTGGTGATAACTGCTGGCATTGACTCACACTGCTCTTTGTGCACAGCCTGCCTTTCTGTTGACTTCAGTCAGGCTGCTAATGTAAGGTTTGCAAGCCTCTGCAAAAAAATATGCACAGCTCCTTCTTATAGAAGCCCTTGTTTTTAAAATCTCCATAGGTTTCAGTCCATCTCATCTCCATTCTCTCCCCAACTCCTCTTGATTTCCTAACTGTGTTTTCTGTGGCCTCACTCCTGAGGTATATTTGAGCCTTGCATAATGCCTAACTGGGGACGAGGGAAATAGCAATGACAGCTGGCTGTCTCAGGTGGCTGGGGAACTGAGTGTTGGGGAACCAGTTTTTTTCCTTGGTCCCACCATCCCCTCCTACACCAGCACTGACCATGGAAGCCAGCTCAGTAACTGGTTAGGAACTGCAGCTGACTTGGGGTGGCTCGATTCCTCTAGAGAGGTTCAATTTTAGATGTTCCCTGGGCTTCTGCAGCCTTTAAAAGGATGAGTGGGATGTTTTGTTGTCTTTCTGTTGTTAATTGATTTAAGTGTCTTTTAAACTAGGGGATAGCAAGTGAAGTGAAATAATCATCTCAGCATGTTTTGAAAATACTTTGAAGACCAGCAGAGTGCAACCTACAGGGAAAATATGTCCCGTTTTGGGATGTTTGTATTTGCAGCTCTGGGTCATTTGGAGAATCTCTCACCATGCACACTGCAGACCACTAGAAAAACAAATGCAAAATGAGGAGCTAAAGAGCTGGATTTTCTCCTGTAGAAGCATCCACTGGCTAATACAGTCATTTTGTAAAACAATGTATTGCAACTTGTTCCAGTCAAACTTGAGTAGTGAAAGGGTAGTCAGAGTGAGCTGGGGGGTAGGCATTGCATCTACATGGCTCAGTTCTGGCAAACTCGATCCAGCTCTGAGACTACAATGAGACTTCAAACTCCTCTTGGGCCATACTTCTGCTGCAAAGCCATCTGATGGCAAAAATACAGTAAGAAAGAGTTTGGCAGATTGGAGTTATGGCAGATTATTAAGAAACATGCCTGTGTAAGGAAATGCATCTTCTTAGCAACACGGAGCCAGGCACAATCCTTTTCCTTGTGCTTTTTGACTACAGTAACAGGTTCTGCCTCATACAAGAGCAGTGTTGACCATCTCAAAACATTTGCAGAGGAGCGAAGCACAGCCAAGACCCACTCTCCAGCATGTGCTGCAAGTCAGCTGGCACAACAGCACTGTATGAAGAAAACATCTTTCCTTCAGTAAAAAACTCACTGCATTAGGAGCAGCAGGACGAATTCTGCTGTGCTTCCATTTTAAACTAATTTTATGTTAGAGTATAAACAAGATTATTCTAAAGTGAGATTTTTTCATTCCCAGCCTGCAAAAGATTCTGTTTTCCAGCTGCTGGAAAACAGAAAAAACATTCTGTTTTCCAGCTGATCCTCTTATGAACTCTCTCATGTAAGAATTGCCTCATTATCATTAAATGTTGGCAGCTCTTAGATTTGAGTTCTGCTTCATAAATTCCAAAAAGCAGCTCAATGTATTTAGAAGCTATTTCCCTGTTTTAAAAGGAACTGGAGTCTATTCCAGGACTCAAGCCAGATCCCTTACAGTTTAAATGAAGATAGATTGCCACAAGATTATTTCAAAAGATGAAGAAAATTTTTTTTTTTTAAAGGAACAAGAATTTGTGCTTTTTGTGTTTTGAAGAACAGTGAATAAGTCCATCAAAATTGCACTATTGTGTGTGCTCACTAGTAAAGTAGTAATATTGTAATATTTTTTTCCCTTGGCAGAAGGTAATAAAGGGCCAGAATCCATTCTCCTTAATTCTACATACCAAGTCCATAGGGTTCAGTTCACTCCAAAATAAAGAGAAGCTGCTTAGGAGGAACTAATGATGAAGTCTGGTGGATTTCTCTCATCAATTTTTAATTTGAATATAATCCAGGTTAATGTTGAATACTTTAGGTCAGCTCTGTGTTGTTTGACTTCTATGAAACAATGAAAATCTCTTCTAAATCATGATGGGCGGTTACTGCGATTTTTCACTTTTGTTGGCAGACTGAATAGTACTGAATAGGAAAAAAAGGCAATTTTCTTTTCTTACCTAGAAAGATTTAGGCAGAGCAACACAACAGATTTGTACTGTTATTCATGTTGCATATGCCCATAAGAAATAGAAGGGAATTTGCTATAGGCTGCAAAAATATTCCACAAAAATAAATTTACCAAGGAGAACATCAGTTTCAAACTGTGTACCCTCCAAATATCTGGGAATTCTGCCTGGGCAAAACAGTAATGTTGGATCTTAGTAGACAGTGTTACGTGCATGATGGATTTAAGTAATAAATCTTTCCAAAAGGAGATGGAGAAGGGAAAAAACTGTAGTGCAGTTGGGCATTTCTCATTTTCCATTAAAAACTGTCTGCTTTCAGCATGTCCAGGCAGATTTAAAGAGATGAAAGGGTCAACTAAACAATGATTGTATATGTACATAAATTAAGGCATGAGAGCTTCCAGTAATTTATTTTAGCTACTAAAATGCTGCTGTAATTTTGACTTTGAGAAAGGAAGTGCCTTAGAAGGATCAGAAGACAGTATCTCATGGCAAACAACCAAAATTGGATGAGTTCAAAGATGCAAGAGGATATGTATTCAGTTTGTTGAAGGGGGAGCATGCAGCTGGGGCCTCATAAAAAGAAATAATTGAATTTATTTGATCTCCTAGGGTTCTTTCCCTCATAATCTATGCAAGACAGCATTTTTTGATGTTGACTTCTTTTTTTTTCATAACATCTTTCAAAACAAGGCCTAGTGTCAAGAACTTCTTCTTATCCAGCGTTAGCCCTGACATTGCATCCCTTCTGTACTGCTTCTAGGGAACTGCACAGCAGTGAGGACAGCAGGCCAGCTGGGAAGGCCATGACTGGACCTGGACTATGGGTTTCCCATCCATATAGGGCAGAAATATATGGAGAGGGAAAGTAGCAGGTCTGACATGACAGTGCTGGAGAAACTTCTCATTGAATTAATGCTTCCACTAGGAAACCGTTGACTCTCTACGGGGACTTGTTTTATTATCCTAACCCAAAATCAAACTTTTCTTGTCATGTCCTGGCTGGAAGTAGAGTACATAAAACAGGCTGAAATTCCAACTGCGGGTATATAAAAAGATTAACCCTAGTGCTCTATTCAGCCATTGCTTTGTGTTCCTTTCAGTTGAGAGGAAAAGGGGGTTTTCTTCCAGTTTTTCTTCAGAAAACTTGTTAACAATTATAATTTCTTATTGCAAGAAGGGCTGAAAAATTTGGCATCTGAACATCATCACCTTATGGCATGTTGTCCCTGAGCAAAAACCTACCCTCACTATTCAGAAAACCAGAATCCATGGAAGGATGGTTTGAAGCATGGCACTTTGAAGTGCTATTTAAGCTGTCAGTTCTCTTTCCACACATGGTTTTGAATCAGGGATTTCAATTAAGCACTCACATTAATCACTCTCAAACTAATCAGTGAATTGATTCCAAATCTGGCAGCCAGTCAGTGTTGATACAAGATTTTCTGCACGTATACTCACAAATTTTGTTTGCACAGTATTTTACTGCAAATATAGAAAGGCAAATGCAGTTGTCAATTATAAATGAAATTGAATCAGGATAAACTGAAGTGCAAAACTGGTGTATATATGCTCAGCAGCCTGTCAGTATAGACAAAACTACCTGTGAGTTAATGTCTTATTTGATTGATCTTCTTGTAAATAATAAATCACCTTTTCTTTCTGCAAACAACATGAACCATGTTCATAGTTTGAGATTCTTTACATTATTCACAGGTTGACAGAGAGTTCAGAAACTCAGGTGAAGAAAATATTCAGTATATCCTATATGGTTTATATTAAGATTCCATGCTGATCTTTTGTACATAAGCCTTCCTATTTTACTAGCAGATTTCCATAATTTTGTATTAGTCAGGGAACTCATGGTCTTCTACATCTTTGGGGCATTTCCATACTGTAAGTATTGGAAAATATGATTTGAATAACAATACTCATAGAATGGTTTGGGTTGGAGGAACGTTTAAAGATCCAACCCTCTGCCACAGACAGAGACTCCTTCCACCAAAACAGGTTGCTCAGAGCCACATCCAACCTGGCCTTGAGCATTTCCAATGGTGGGGCACTCACAACTGTTCTCTGCAACCCGTTCCAGGGCCTCACCACGCTCATCATTAGAAGTGCCTTCCTTATATCCAATCTAAATCTTCCTTCTTCCAGTTTAAAACCATTGCCCCGTGTCCTATCACTACAGGAGGGCTGGAATCTTTTTTATTTAAGTAATGCATACAGTTTGCTAGGTACTTCAGAAAGTAAGAAACTTCCAGCAGTGCTGTTACACTTTTACAACTTCTGGAGCTGATGTGCCAAGGAGTAAATTTTTTCTCAGGAGCAGTCTGACTCAACATGGCTCCTAGAGAAACCATGTCAAAAGAAGGGAAGAAAAACAAAAGGTGCAAAGAGTACATAGTCATCTCCTAAAAGACAAAATAATCCTATTCCTCCTCTGAAGACAGTAACAAACAGAAATCTGTCTTTGTAGCTATAGGTGGTTACTTTCTAGCCTTGACATGCTTCAAAAAAAATTATTTCTGTGATGTAGCCAACAATAACAGGCTGTTATCTGATGAAGACAGTGGTACCTTAAAAGCCTTACTGAGTGATACAGAGCTGGGTCTGTGTATGTTTACTCCAAAAAATGCCAAATGACAGGATGTCCCTGCATAGGAAGGAAATTCCATGTCTCATTGGAAAAGTTTAGTGGCCAAAAAGAGGAAAACAAAAAACCTACCATGAAAGAAGAAAAGAAGTTTGAGATTCAAGAAGCACAAAACAAAGTCTTGATGATGTACCCCTTTCTCCCAGTCCTTTTTGTTATCTGAAATATACCTTCACAAGTTAGAAACTTTGTATTTTTTTTCCTGCATAAAACCTTACTAATGTGTTCTATTTGTTACTTGTTGCCCTGGGCTGGCCAAGAGTATGCAGGACAGATCATACAGCACAGATCCCTGCTTTGAGAATGGAGCAGTGGGGAATACAGAGGATTGCTGAGGCAGGGGAGAAAACTCGGCAGGAAAGGGTTTGTGTCCATGCCTTTTTCTTGGTGCTATATAGTGAGCATGGGGAGGGTGGGCACAGAAGTAGGGGACAATGACAGAGGCAGGTTTTATTGCACGATGTCCACTTCATCTTTGGCCATAACAGTAGGAACCCTCTCTCCTCACCCTTTCCAGTACAAGATCCAGGGTCCTGAGTGCCCTGGGGCAGGTGCAGGTGTTTCAAGAAAGCTGAAGATCATCCTGTTTTTGCACACCCTAAAAATCTCCGCAAGAACAGCCAAGTTTGGGTTTAGGTCTTGAAATTACATGTGGGCTGCTGAAAGTAAAGCTACTCATTAACTATTCATTAATTCCTTTCTAGAAGTAATTTAATCTTCTACTTTTTTTTTCTCCTCTCAAATAGATATCTCTTCTTCTGGTTTTTGTGGCAGATAATCTGCAGGGCTAAATGGAAATTGGGTTTATGCCCTTATTTCTAGAGCATTTTGGATTGGTGGTGTACCACTGGGAAAAACAGTCATCCTAGCTGCTAGGAAATTTTAATAATAATTCAGCCACTTTTCTCTTATTTGTTGTGGACTTCTTTCCTTAGTTTCATCTTTTATTTTTCTTAATCTAAACATCTAATTTATAAATATATAATTATTTACTGTAAACAAAACATGTATTTCTTCCAGTAGTGATTTATAACAGTTATATAAAATTTAAAAGGAAGAAAAGCAGCCTGGTATACTAAGGAACATATAATATCTGCAACCTACCTTCTTAATTGCTCTACCCCATACTATTCAGCACATAGGCTTTGTTTCTGTCACTCAAAGACCTGCAGGAACATCACACCTGCACATCTGATTACCTAAAGCAAAGCAAATCTGAACATTAATTCAGTAGAATCCTCTGAACTGGTAGACTGACAACTCAACTAAGCAGCTATTCTGATAAGGAGAGACAAAATTGCCTCTGAAAAGACTTACCATGGCATAAAGTAGCCACTGAAGTAAAACTACTGCAAAAAAGATATTGTTGACAGCATTTCATATGTCTTTGGTATTTATTTCCTTGTTATGACTAGAATCTCTGTTTGTGAGGGAAGTTTGGCATTTCACACTGATTTCTGAGCTTGTAATACTTAACTCCCTGTGTAACTGGATGAATATATCCCTGTTAAGCAGTTTCACTGTCATTAAGTATAATTGTGCTAAATTAGCATCCATGGAGATGTCCTCGTTAAAATTTTTTTTCTATACCGGCCATTATATACAAATAACATAATCTTGACAGACAAAAAAAACAAACAAACAAAAAAAACAAACCAGAAACCTGATCATTAGCTAAGAGAAGAAATTTGTAGTTGCTTTTCAGAGCAGCAGGCAGGGAAATGGCTTCACACCAGCATCTCCTGGGACAGGGAAGATTACTTTTCTCAGCTAAGTCAGCAAAGTGGTCATGGGCTCTGGGCATTGCCATCTGATACAGGTTTTTCTATAAAAGAGATGTGTGACCGTTGCAGACTGGGTTTGGCAGAGTCCTGATTTTCAGAATGCTCGGCTTTCTGCGTGGAATTTATCTGTAATACTGTTGTTTCTCTGGCTTCCTCTGAGCACCATTCACAAGAACAATTTGCCATAAAAATTCTTCAAATGATTCTCTTAAGAATTAATGTTGGGAGAAGGCTTTTTCCTTTTTGACCTGTTATGCTTAACATCTAATTAGCCCATGGTGTCAAGACTAACATGATAACTCTGTAGGCCAGACATTTCTCATGAGGAGTAAGGAATAATTTAAAACCATCATTAGGAACTGCAAGGTCTGGAAAGTGGAAATTCACTTTATCTATAACTTTAGATAATTGTGCTGCAGTATTCCTTCCAATTTAGTGCTCATTTCTGGAGTTACTAGGTAAAATAACAAGCTGACATCTGTACTGTATCATGTGCTTGATTACCTGTATGCAAAAAGTGGCAAAGAACAATTTCAAGTGATTTGATGCTTGATGGAATTTCCAATATAATTAATCAGCATCTCAGGATATTAAACTGTTTACTTAAGAAGGATTTTTGGTTAATTGAGGTTCACTAACTAAGGTTACATAGAATGAAGAGCAAACTTTAGTTTGGCACTGAAGCCTTGCATTGAAGGGTATTTCAGAGGATTATTTGAAAAAATGTTTTTCATATCTAATAATTAGCCTCTTAATTATCCTTAATTACTAGCCATTTGATTATCTTTCTTCTCATGTCCAGTAGGCTAAACTGACAGAAAATTATTTTACATAAAAGGAAGTGTTAGAATTGGTCCTTGCTTACGTACAAAGAAACTTTGAGTAAAAAAAAATCTTTGATTCCATTAACGTTAAAGTCTTATTAATTCATATTCATGTACACAAATCAAACAAACATATATTTTGAAACTAGCCTGATATAATCTATCTTTCACAATATGCTTCAGTCAAAGCACCAGGACTGTGTTAGACAGGAAGGAAAAATTAATTCCAGAAAGAGGAATCTCTCTGATCATGCCTCTTCCTAGTCATTCAAACCCAAATACCTCCAACCAAGAACTTCACAGCTAATTTTAACAATTAAGGAAAAAGCGTGATGGACTTGCTCGGGTAATCAGGCCAGATGAGCTGAATTCTCTGGAGAGTAAGGTTTTATAGCACACTATTTCCTGACAGACAAGACCATTTATGCTACTTTTACTGCATGGTTAGAGGAAAAATACCACCACGTAATAAGTGCTTTCACCAGCAGCACCTACCTCCTACATACCACACCTTCATTCACACTTCTTGGCAACTCTTGTGCAACAGCACAAAGATCCCTATATTGGCCTGATGTACCTGATGGGACACCTTGGCTAGTGCTGAAGAATAGAAGGCAGGTTTTGTAGCATTTTGCTTCACTTTTTCACGTGCTAGTAACAGAAGCTCATCCTGAGGTATAGCATCACTTCTTCTCCCATGCCAAGCCTTTTCTGAACATGTTTGGCCAGCTTTGCAGCTGCAACAGTCATTTTTTCTGTGATATCTATAGACAGGGACTAAAATAATACTGTCAAATCACCCTTCAGATCTTGTGAGTAAGGAAAGATCTGCAAATGTGAAGGGCTAGTATAATATTTTATAATACCATAGTATCATGTAATGCTAGTTCCTGGCATTTGTTTTAACATCCTAGTACCACAACATTTCTATAGACTTTCACATCAGTTTTGAGTAAGGTCAGCAAAATTTTCTTAGGAGCTAATGACTTTCAACATTTCCTTCTTACATTTAGTTTCTAATTATTCCTTGTTTAATTCTCTTTGAAAATTAATGCTCTTTTCCAGCAATGAATGAAAGAACTTGTGTTTTACATGGTTTTTATATTCTTATTTTCATTTTCTTAAGAAATTGCAGGATGAATGAATAACAGGGGCCACATGTTGACCAACAGATTACTGTCAACTCAACTGACCACTAGATTGGCCCACGTGTCCCTCAAGGAAGTTGTGTAATTTCCATCCCTGAAAATCTTTGGCTACAGAGCAAACAAGAGCTGTGAGGAATAATATACACAAAATTCAGGACAGAGCAACGGTTGATGCTGATGCTTCTCAGACTTTACAAATTGAAGAACAAGCCAAAAAGCAAAGAAAGATTTATCTTACTTGGTTTTATCATAATTGTTTTCTTGTGTAACTAAACAACGTGTGGGTTGAAATGGGTTATTGATGCTTTCATTTTTATACTGTTATTTTTATTTGTTCACTAATATTTGGTGGTATATTTTGCTAACATTATGGGATTTTAATTTGTTCGGTAAATGTGCCATCTAAGCTTTGATGAGCCAGTGGTGAAAAACTGTTGAGAAATATTCAACTAGATAAATTCTACAGATCTTTTCTATCCATTTGCTTTACAACTCTTTGATATGTTGTCATTTGCAAGTAGTTGTTCTTTGGCACCCGACTTGCACCATTCACTTCAGAGTATGCATTCACTTCAGAATGAGGATGCAAAATCTTCCCCTGCATTCCCCTGGTCTGTTTACACACTGTTAAGCTACCAGGGCAAACAGAAATGTTTGCTGATGCTGTCTGCATCTCAAATTCCCATATTTTCATTATTTCAATGACCTTTCGTGTAGCAGCTGTGTGTAATGTTTGTAAAAACATTTCCAAATTTTGAGGCAAGGGATTTGTCTATAAATTCTCATTTGTTTCTACCTGTTTTATTTCTGATGAAAGGTCCTGATTGACAAACTAAGTGTAATCCCTTCAAAAAACAGACTAGATAGATGCTGCCTTACAACTAATATTTTATGAGGTGTTTGTGAACTCCGAGTCAATACGAATGTCAGCACAGGAAATATATTTAATCTTTCTGCACAGCTGTTTTTATCAAGCTTCTTCTCAACCATTAACAAACAGCTGATAAAGCACTCAGGGGAACTTCTCATGACACATACTGAAATTGGTTTGCCCAACCTGTCCCTTCTCTTGCCTAGTGGAAGGTTAATGCTTTAAATTGGTCAGAGAGTTTGAGAAGATGGACAAATTAAGGAGCAGTTACACAAGTGATAAGAGGTGTGGTCTTAGCCCACCATCTCATATGAAATGAGAACACAACTCATTTCACTGGAAACAAGACCCCTCTTTTAACGATGGGATGAATTTTGTGATTTGCTAATTTATATCAATAGATCAGCCGCTCCAGATGGAAATTCTGACTCACAACCAATGGAGCTGCAGGAGAAGTGAGGGCAAAGCACTTCCCACCCATCTGCAAGTTCCAAAGGGAGGCTGTAACTTGGTAAATGTTATTTCTAACTAATGCTTTAAAAAAACTAGGCTGAAAACCTTATCTCAGTACAATCAATAAGGGCATTTCCATTATTTTCAGTGCAATTAGAATTTCATGCTGAAGAGGGAGGAATGTAATTTCAGAGTGACTTCCTTGATGTTAGAGACCACATGCCCATGATTTACATAGAAAGTTATTTTTCTAGTCCTGGGAGTTTCTGTTTTTCATTTCAGTCAAAATTGCTCTATTGACAATATTTATTCATGATACATTGCTTTGTAAGATACTCTTTGTTTGCTGTGTTTACCTGACAGGGTAAATGATATTTAGGGTAAAATGTTTGAATTGTCCTTTGGCTGAAAGCATGTAAGTGTTACTGATCGTTGTTCTTTCTGGCCGTTTTTGAACTTAAAAGGTACTGAGGAGGGCTTCAGTTCTGGAAATACATACGTGAGTGAAAAAAAGATACCTTTTGTATCCCTGTTTTGTGACCTGAGAAATGATATCACAAAGTGAAGAGTGTTTTACTATGAATTTATGGCCATGTTCATAAATGGCATCCTATACCATCCCAGTGTAAGCCCTCAGAAGTCTGATGTGACTTTACTGGAGGTATTCTGTGTTTATATAGAATCGTAAAATCATCTAAGTTGGAAAAGACCTTTAAGATCATGGAGTCCAACCTCTGCAGATGTGCACAGGAGTCAGGCAGGCATGGTGGTGGAGCGGCACGGAGCAAGTGTGAGCATGCAGGGAGGAAACTAGGGGAATAAATGTTCCCACAGCAGGGACCAGAACTGCTCCTGTCCTGCAGGGTGAGGAAAGAGTTGCACAGGCTTCTCAAAGGAGAATCGAGCTGACCTGAGGATCATGCCCCCAAAATTTGCTGACAGCTTTTCCTCTGCAGTGTTAAGACCCAAGCCAGATGGAAAAAGATTCTCATCAGAGCAAATTCACTGGAAAGTGTCCTCTGATACCTCCAGTTCAAACTTTTGTGTTATTTTATAATTCAGTATAATAGTTACAGCATCACAGAATAATTCTGAGTTGGAAGGGACCCACAAGGATCTTTCAAGTCCAACTCTTAAGTGAGTGGCCCATGCAGGGATTGAACCCAGAACCCTGGCATCCTTAGCAACAGGCTCTGACCAACTGAGCTAGTCTCAGGGCCATATAAAGGTTCTTTAATATAAGCTGTAGAAAGTAAAGCCTTTCATTTGCAGCCAAGATGTAACATGTGCAGTGCTCTTGTAGAATGCCTGTTTTGCCTTCTAGTGTCCCTTCAGCTTTTGGTAGAGAGGGTCACAGCTGAATCTAAGAATGGAAATAAGGCTTGGTTTTCATGCTTTTCTCAGAAAATGCATGTGGTAAACACTCCTTAGGTTACCTGTATGTCTACTTCTATGCTACTTTTATGTTACCTGTATGTACATGATTGTCACTGGACAAAATACATGAGGTAATTTTGCAGCTCAGTTACATTTAATAGCTGAAAAGTTAGAATCTAAGGCAGTGGGAAGAAAATGTTTTTATATATGGCTATTCTATCATCACTATGCAATGAATCACTGATAACAAAATCCACTTTACAGAACACCAATGTTCATTTCATCACAGTGGCTGTGATGAGACTGACTGGGTACTGGGACTTAAAGAACCTCTTATCCTTGGGTGAAATTTGGCCTGTATTTCCAGCTGCCTGAGATTCATGTCTTGTGAGCAGACAGCTCCTTGCAAATGCATCAGATAAATTATGCACTAATACTACTACCTTAGGTCTACTACCTTGGACCAAAAAAAAAAAAAGGATATAAATACTGCTTTTCTTTTCCCCGAAAGTGCTTGCTTCTATCCACACAATCTTCTCCTATCTCACACAGTACATTTATTTCCATTAATGGGCAGTCTGCACACTCATTTCATCAAGGGTATGAAATAACCCAGTAATGTTGAATCAAATTCTGCTACGGTAAAAATAAATGTGGACATCTCCTATATGCAGCCTTCCCAGATGGTTAATTGACAGTTTAGACAAATGTTGTTTTCTTGCATTGTTAATAATTTTTTGTGATTTGTGTCATAATACATTTATTTACAGAATCTAACATTGCATTGACAGCAGGGAGTACAGTGTGTTTTGTAAGGTCAGCTTGAAGATTGTTATTTAGAGCAGAGTCAAAGGCTTACGAAGAAGATAGGCACTTAGCTCCCATGAGGTGATAAGGGAAATTGCATTGAGACAACAGAACAGGAGGTTAGCTTCCTATGCTCTGGAATAGAGAGATATGAGAAGCAAAATGCAACAGTAGTAAATCACGGGGTAATGGCATCATGTTATTTCATGGAATGCCATGGAAAAATAAATGGAAGGACACCATTAACCCCACTAGAAACTCTATCTTGAAATGATCTCCTGAGATCATGAAATGTAACTCTTCATTCTCCCACTCAAAACTCACAGAAGCTCAGAAGCATTCAATAAATTGATTGTTCCGTGTGCAGGAAGCCCCTGAGATCAGTCTTGCAAGGAAAATCCTGAAATGGAGGCATGAGGAAAATGGAGACTTCCTTTTTCATCAGTGTTTTAAAGCCAGCAGAGCACCTGGCATCAGCTTTCTGCAGCAGATGGGGAAGTGGTTATCTTCTCTTACAGGATAAGTCACTGTTGGAGAGCAACAACAGCCTGAAGTTGCTTGTAGCAACTTTGGATAGACTGGGAATGTGCTGTATGTGGTGCCTTAAGAAGGGCCCTACGGCATATATACCCAGCTAGATTTGCCAACAAGCTCTCATGAGCATTTTTTGAAAGCCGCTCATATAACAGAGTGCATATAATGCCAAGAAAAAATATTCAGGGATGAACCAAGCTTTCCTGCACTTCAAAAGGCAATGTGACTAAGGTATAACAGCGCAGTGTCCTAATCCCCAGTGTGCACATTCCCATTGCAGAGACATGGGGAAAAGTCCCTGCGTTTGACGCCAGTAGCGGATGATATAATTTTACTGATGTCCTGATCTGTCCCAGCTCTTCAACGTTACTTCTCAAATTTTTCTCATAATCCATAGAGTTAACAAGCATTTCCCAGCTATATGCTGCACTGAATATCCCAAATACAGTAACTGTATGGTAATTTTCTTTTCTAACTGACAAATTGTGTACTGTTTCTCTACCATGAAAACTTGACTGAGTCTGGAAACAGCATTTGTGCATATTTGGTGGATCATATCGATCATAACGGGGAAAAAGCCAGGAGAAGGCGTTCTCCATAGAAACAAGGTTACAGTGGGAACGTCGAGTCTTCTCTTGGTGATAAATGGCACTTGACACTGTGATTGCTCTGCTCTTGTAGTCTCTGGAGGTGTCTCTATGCAATAAATTTTTGACTAACATGCCCTTTACTTTCCTTTTTAATCTGCTCAACATTTTGGCTGCCAGATTTTACAAAAGCAAAACACATTGTATCATTTCTTCCCAAGAGTCCTTTTCCTAGTATCTCTAAGCCTGGGATTTTATATTTGCATGTGAACACAGTAAAATCAAATAATTCAAAGCAACTGATACTTCTACAGCTACACCAGATCAAGGTCTGTTCTCAGTTACCCATAGGAATTCATCAGTAATGTAGCTACACATAGTTTTTTGCTTTTTAGGATTCATAAAGGAATTCAACAGACAGAGGAAAGATAAGAAGGGGAGCTCATTGCTACAGGATGCTGTGGGCACCAGCAGTTTATATAGGCTCTTAAAGGAGTTAGAGAAATTTATGCACAAAAAATTAATCTGGGCTACCACACCTAAAGACACCTCTTCTGGTGCAGGAAATCCTTGATCTGGAGAATTCTGGAAGCTGACAAAAGTACCTCAGGGAAGCAACGTTGTGTGCCTGCTCTGCTCTTAGTTCTGTGTGCATCTGTTAAAAGCCATGGCAGGAAGCAGGTCTCAAGGGAGACTTACTCTGATGGGGTAGGGCTGCTCTCATGAATCCCTTAAGGCAAATAGTGAGACCTACAAAGAGAGCCGTAACTTGTGATACAAGAACAAAACAATACTCCTTCTGTTTGGCAGAAGTGGGTGAGGACAGTCTCTCACCTCGTGTCACGGCCTTGAGGGCACCGCCCTTCCCTCCTAGGGGTTTGACTGCCTGGGCTCAGGGCCAGTCCGGTGCCCTGTGACACAGACAGTGGTCTTAGGGACAGAGCTGGGAGGACTCAGTGAGGTCCTTCCTCACCTCCATTCATGCAGAATCTGGTTTTAACCTCAGACTCCGGCTCCCTGGGTCCCAACCAGTCTACATGGCAGATGCATCACAGCCATGTCCATGCTTGGCTGTGGACTCTGCTGATGCATGCACTGCCCCTGACCCATGAATTAGCTTCCCAGGCTGCCCCCAGACCTGCCTCATCACCCATGGGCTTACTGTGCCTGGTTGCCCCCCTCCAGCCTGTCCTGCTCCCTCCATGAAGGTGGTGGGAGGGGCCCTGGCTGGTGGGGCCATGCCCTCACAGCTCCCAGATCACCCATGGCTCAAAGCTACCTGCTTCTTTGCCTTATAGCTCACTCCTTTGCTGTGACACACCAATGTCTGTAGCCCTCTCTGAGGTGTGATGTGCCATGACCAGGTCGTTGACCCAGTCTGTGATCCATTGACCACTGAACATGAAGTAGGTGATGAGTGGTTGGTGTTTTGTTCGCTTCCGGGTTTTGTGCACCTTTAGCTGTGGGGCACGGGCACAACCTCAAGCTGTCATACACTCTGCTACCCATCATATTACCTGCTTGCTTTTCATCATGTGAATCTAGCACACGTGGTCCCACACACTGGGAGAAAAAGTAATAGGTGTGACAGTAATATGGTTGATCACGCAGCACCATGTATCTTATAATTCAGTGACATCTTCACAGAGATTCTCTTAAAAGAATTTATAAGGTTGAAGGTTACAATGCTTTAGCAGGGTGTTAAAGGTATTTGTGGATGTGGCTGCTCAATGAACTTCAGCAGTAATTGCAAAGTGACTGAGGCATGTTTTGCCTGGGCTTTGTAGAAGTTTGCCAGGGGGTTCTTTTGACTTCAAACAGTCAATGATAATGGAATGGCCTGGGCTGAAACATGGCTTATGGCTCACTTGTGGTTGTAAGCCAGGATAATAAAGATAATAAAGATCACTCCAGCTACCAACAGGTTGTGTATCAACATAGTGTTCAGATTAGTTAATAACACTGCATACTTTGCAACTGGAATATGTTCATCTAATTTGCCTCATGAGACAAAAAATTGGTTGCAGGTTTTCTCTTCCTGCCTTCCTTCCTTGAGAATTCAGTGTCAAAGGAAGCCAGTGTCAAACTACCCCGATGAATTATTATTTCTGTGCACAAAACACATAATTCAGGCTTCATCACCCTTTCCTGTTAACAAGTTTCAATGCTGTTGGAGAATGATCATTTCTATGTAACCTTCCACCTCTGCTGGAATTGAACCATGTTCAGACCAGGATGAGGAAGGACATCAAGTAAGTAATTTCAACAAACTGATTCTTTTGGTAAAGCATCAACTTATATTAACAAAACTTTTAAACATTCAATATTGAATCCGTTCTGTGGTTTGCTTCACTGTAATTTTTATTTTAATAAAAAATCCATTTATTCATCTCTTCAATATGTCACACTTCTGTTTCACCCTCATTATAACTGTGCTCAAAAATTTGGGGGATTTTTCCTGTCTATTCATATTTCTGCTGGGCCTAGCCTCAGAACCTTGTTCTGTTTTTCTCTGCCTGATTAATTTATGTTTCATCCCTTTCCTTTTTCTAAAGAGTAAGTTGGGGATTTTCTTTGTAAGTAAGTCATCATATGTGGATTCATTTGCATTTTTGCTAATTCTATTTCTATTTCTTTTCTTCTATATCCTGCCCTGGTGTTTTAGGTCAAAGGCATGATAAATGAATTAACAATCCTTTCCCTGTCTGCCAGGATAACTGCTTATAAAAGTCTGGTTTCTAATTCCTAAAAGCTGATGAGGGACCTATGCCCTGAAGCATACAGTTTGATATCCCAGCCTGTACCCTTTCTAATGAATGTTCCCATTATACATGCACTTGTCCAATCTTCTTTTGAATCTGAGTAACATTTGACCTCGGAGATGGCCTGCAGGAAAAAAAAAAAATCCACATTTTAATCAATTATTATTAAAAGGAAAATATATTTAAAAAAAAATACTTTCTTCCCATGTTTCAGATATGCTGTGGCTTCGTTCTTCCCCTGTGCAGAATAAAAGCAAATAAGAGCTCAGCCCTTCTTTGCTGTACCTCGTTCTTCCATAGTGTCTCTTATTTCCCTCTATGTCTATCTCCTGCTAGCTCTAAATAGTTTGCATCTTTTTAGTCCTTTCTCATATGAAAGCTTTTGTAGGACTATCCATGACCATTGTCTGTCTCATGTCTTTGCATTCCTGCAGCTGGTTTTTGTGAGATGATGATATATCCGGCTATGGGTGCCCTCAGTTAGACATATCCTTAGTTTCTTAAATGGAAAATAATACTGCCTCCTGTCATTCTCTAGGCACATTTTTTTGATCATCCGTGCATAATGTGAGCAATAGCTTCTGCTTGATGTCTTTAAAGTGGCTGTATATCCTCTGCACTAGAGATCCAGGCTATCCAAAACTGACAGATAATTCAATCCTAAAATAATTTTTGGAGTGTGTACAAGGCAGAAAGAACAGATTGACATGCAGCTACTAGGAGGAATGTCCTTTGATATATAAACAGATAAAGTCTAAATCAGTGATAATTTTCCAGAATCTATTTTCTGAATGTATTGTTACTTTCAAATGCCATTCTTCAAGTCAGACATTTGCCAATTTACAACACGAAATTCAGAGCCTTTTGGGCAAGCTTTTATTTTAAACTATCATGCTGATTCTTACTTTTAGTCGTATGTAGGTTTCCGACACATTCTTATTTTAATCTGATCAATAGATAAATGAACTGCCCTGAGAGATAGATCTTTTAAAAACGGAATCTTTTATAAAGTAAGGCATGGTTTTTTTTCAGTAGATGCTAAGCAGCTGAACTATTAATTGCACCTGGAGTTTCAGTGGTTCTTGCTCATTTGGTTCTTACTCTCCATCAGCTTTCAAATGACATATATGCTTTCAATTAGATCCTTTATACCCTGTCATTGACAGGATTCACATTCTCCACCGTAGGATAAGTCACATTTCATACACTCACACTATATCCTCTCCTTGCTTGCTTACTTCACCAGCCTCAAATCTGTGATGTTCACAAAGACAAAAGGGAAAAATCTAGAATTACATAGCAGTACTCTCCTTAAATCATAGGCTAGGTCTTTTTAAGTGAGAGGAAGGGGACCCAAGGTGAGCCCTTATAAAGGCAGTATTGCAATCATTTTCCTTTCTTCTGTGGTGTTCAGTAGTCACATAAAGGGAAATGTTCCCAGAGGAACATTTGGGAGGGCCTTTGAAAAGGAAAAGAATTATAGACCACGAGAAGATGGGAAAAAAGGTTAGTTGTTTTTGATTCTCAGCTGTTGAATTATCTTAAGAATGGTAGCTACATTTAGAAAGGAAGAGTCATAAGAAGATGTAGAAGAGTACATTGCACAACAAGTTTGAATTGCTAGAAAGGTGCTACTTTCACTTTAGTGAAGAGTCTCCTTAATTTCAGGGAAATGTTGTATGCTTAATCTGGCAGAATGCATGTTGAATTTCCATGTTATCTTTCCCTAGTCTTACGAGAGGGATATTTTGGAAAGCTAATGCTAAGTGTTTAAAGGTGAATTGCTGGAATCAGATTCAGTTTGAGAAAGACTTTCCTCTTGTTTAGGTGTGGAGAAGAGGCAGATATCTTAACAGTAAGCAGCACTTCTGGCTCTCATTATAGCTCTTCTGATAAGATTTAGGGAAAAAAATAAATTTCTACAGTGTCTTATGGGGCTCCTAGTAAGAATGTGTCTTGTATCCCTAAGTACATCTGCAGATCTAGTCCTTGATGTCCCGTATGCAATTTCTATAAAGCTTGTTCTTGAATAAGAGAGGACTTTCTCAATAATGTGACCTCATGTGTCTCTGATTGTGCCTTAAATAAGTGTGCCTGTTTAGGACCTGGACTGTACTGCACTGCAGGTGTTCTCCACCTTAGGCAAACAAGTGAAAGTGCTTTTGCTTAGAGCGCTTCTGAGTAAGAGATGGAAAGCATTCAGATGAGTCCTCCTCAGAGCTGGAAGATCTCTGTGTCTGAAAAGAAGAAAAGTAATGAGAAAAGGCCCCCTTCATTGCAATGCTTCCACTCTTCAAGCATTTTCTGCTGGCTAGGAACATAGTGGGATTTTGTACAGGCTGCCTGATTTCCTGTATTTGAAGGCAAACTTGAGGAGAGCTACTGCACAACAATTTCATAGGAAGATTAATTATGCTAGACAGATGAGACTGTGGGGATGTAATGAGTTGAGTCTTGGATGAAAGAGTTAGGGGTGAGAAAAAGCTCAGCTGGCTGCCAGGTTCACAAGCAGTGAATTTCAGCCTGGCCCTTCTAGCCCTACTGCTCCATCAAGCACCCTAAAACTAACCCACAGTCCTTCAGTACAGTGAAGAAGATGTTTTCATGCTCCTTTGAGACACATGTGAATAATTAGTTGAACTTTTTTATCCAGACAAAGTTAATAGGGTGCAGTGTATTAGGTGTTTAGTAGACAAATAAAACACAGTGGATTTCTGTTATCTAAATCTATCATGGCTTCTTTTTGCTATGCGTGGTAAGCTCCCTCAGGAAGAATTCAGTAGGAAAAAAGCCTTTCTCTGCTTCATAATCCTGTAATATGAATACAGAATTGCCTGGGCTACAATGTCAGGATAATTAACAGTGAAGCACCAGTGGTGAGGGAGCTATCAAATGGGATATCTCTGAATCAGTATTGGGTCTGGTATTAATTAATGAAAGCACTAATTAAGGTTTCTATTAAACAATCTGGAAGATAAAATGAAGCACGCATTGATCAAATTTGTAGAGGCCAGGCTGAAGCTACAGAATGATTGATCAACAGATTTTAGAGCAAGAGGCAAATTTTAAATAGGGTAAGATTTTAATTTAGATAGATTTAAACAATGCACTAGAGGGTGACACTTTGTAAAATGGAAGGCTGCTGATTAGAGCTCATTAACACAAAGAACTTAGGAGAGTGGGTAACAAATGGGACCCAAATCCCAATACCATGAAGCTTTAGAAAGACAAATCGCTTTCCTGGCTATAGAGAGAGTAAAAGGGAGGTCATTTGTAGGATAGTGGCCATAATAATAGCTATTCTGTGTTTCTAGTGTGGCAGTACAAGTGTAAAGCTTCAACCTGTTATCCTTGTGAAATAAACTCTTTAATTGCGACCTCAAGGTTGGATGGTAAAGGAATAAAGTTTCTGAAAGTGATGTCAAGCTGAGAGATATGTGTACGCAGTCTTAGAGGCATGTGGGCACAGTGTGCTCCACTGACAGCCCACCTCTCAGCCATGTGGCACCTGATTGGACACCCTGCATATGATCCATTGATGCTGACTTCTGATGTATTCCTTTACTTGCCACAGTGCAATGGGAGGAAGCTGCTTTGGCCATGGAAAATGTAGCAGGACATAAGCTACATAAGCAGGCATAAGTAGGAGTCTCAGCCTCTGTCTACCATCTTATCAACCTGTTCCTTCCAGCTACAAAGCTGAATAGACATTATCTTCTGACTGGGGTTGGGGGAAAGCTGGTGAACATGAGTAGTGTGTCCAAGGAAAGAAATTTTGAGAAATTTTGCTGTTTGAGCTTTATTTTACAGCTGGGGTCTCTTTCTTCTAAGAATGACTTCTAAATTGAAGCCCTGGCAAGGCAGAGGTACCATTGCAGGCAGTTGCTTCTCATGACTTTGTGTTCCTAGAAATAAGATGTCATTAGGAGGAAAACGGGGTAGCAATCTACTTCATGCATGTGTGGGAGAGATAGTAAAAAAATCTCAAAATACTTTGACATCTAGGAGGAGTTATGGACCAGATATCTGGTCCAACAGATCCAAGTAAGGTATTTGCAACAAAACTTGTAGTATATATGGTTATTTTATGCCTGTGTAAATGCTTCTACACAAGAGTCCTGTATTATCTTTGAGAAGCATTATGAAAACTCAAGTAAATTTTCTTGTGGTAAAAATAATATTATATTTCAGCACTGCACTGACAATGAATCTATACATTTGCGAATCAATTTACTGGAGACCTTTTTTTTAACAAGATCTTCTTTTTTAAAGTGCACTTATATTTACTCAAAATCAATAATACCACTTGCATATCCTTATGTTTTTTATAGTATTAGCTCATAATTTCACAGAATTGTAGAATAGCTGAGGTTGGAAGGGACTCCTTGGAAATCTTCTGGTACAATACCCATGCTCAAAGCAAAGTCAGAAAGAGCAGACTGCCAGGACTGATTGCAAGGGTTTGAATATATCTGAAGACTCCACAACCTTTTGAGCAGCAATTTTCAGTGCTTCATCAATAAAATAGTGGTTTAATAAACAAATAATTATATTAAATGGAACTTTCTGAATTTCAGGTTTTACCCATCTCTTCCTGTCCTTTCACAGGAAGGACAGAAGCTGAGAATTCTGGCTCCTCCTTCTTCATTTCAGCCCCTCAGGCTGTTTATATATTAAGAAGATCCCCCTGAACCTTCTCTGCTCCAAACTAAACAGTCCCAATACTCAGTTTCTCCTGCCATAATAGGTATTCCAGTCCCTTAATTATCTTTGGGGCTCTTTTCTGAAATTGCTCCAGTATACACATGTCTGTATGGCACTAGGGAGCTTGTAGCTGGACATGGAACTAAAACTGAATCATTAAAATCTTACAAAATCTAAATCAGTGATGCATGTTGAAGATAGAGTTTGCATTACTCAAAATAAAAAAAAAGGAACTGGTTCAAATTTTAACTAGAATTGAACTAATAAATCTTCACAAGAACAGAAAATTATATTAGTTGAAAATCTTAGGCTAACAGCTCTGTTGGAGTTGTTATTTATCAAAGCAATAAGGTGTGGGGAGATGGGGGAAGAAGCAAATTCTTATTCTGACAGTACACAGACTCAAAACACAATACTTGCTTTATACATATAGGATATGATTCAAGGACCCAAATGCCATGGCTTCCATGGGATAAAGAAGTCTTGGTTCAAGGAACTTTGCAATGAAAGGTTTTAGAAGACAAAAGTCTCTGGCTGAGATGCCAAGATGATAGGAGAAGACAAACAAACAGCTCGCAATGAGCAAGAACTACATGTTGCTCCCTGTCCTGCTGCTAGCAGTGAGTAGTAGGGCAAAGTCTGTTTGTTGATTAGCTTCTTGTTATATGTGTTTTCAGGGTGGGGACACTGTGGTATATGCATCTATATAGCTATACACATATACCTATATAGATGCATATGTATCTCTAATTTTTCCACTTGATGAAAAGAGAATTATTTACCTCTTTTACAACAGGATCTGGATGCTGTTTGTGGATTTTGGCTGCTAGTGATGTATTTCATTACTGTCATTAAAGATGTTTATAATACAAGACAGAGGGTTGTTTAAGTGCTGTGTGGGAGATACTTGATTCACCTTGCATGATACCACAAGCATTAGTCGAACAAATAGGTTAGTACTATTGTTGTTGATACTGGATAGTTGCCTCAGAGCTGAGGAGTTTAGTCTCTGTTGTTTGCTGTTTTCTGAGCACATAATGGATCACTATTTTAGTAAAAATTTGGTTCATTTGTAGGTGAAACCAAAATGTTTAAATTTCTTTCATTTTCTTTCAAATATATCATGGCACGAGAAGTGAGGGGATTTCTTTAACAAAAACACAGGGCACAACAAGAAGAAACTGTTCTTTCAGGTGTCAGAATGCATGTTTGGAAATTTTGTCACATTATTTTACATCAGAGAAAGGAGCACTTTTCACTAAAACCCTTAGACTAAAACATTCTGACAGCTGATATGGTATATTGAAGGCTTGTCTTTGCTTTTCTTGGCTTGTTACTTCCTTTCTTATAGGGGGGTGGAGGAAAGGAGAACATTAGTGATATGTATTACTGACTTACTCTTGATAGTGCAAGTTTTTCCTAGTTAAGGAATCTTTATCTCTGTTGCAACAGAGACTTTTAGGAGCTAATCAAGACAATGTAGAATTCTGACATTGGCCAAGGCCAAGTTACAGAGCAACCAGATGATGGTCCTTGTACACTTTTGAGGCTCCAGCCACCTGGGTTACTGCAGATGTCTCTGTTTGGGCTCAGTAAGTACCCATATGTAGTACAGAGAGGTGGGTGTAGAAGTGCCTGCTGAAGTACTGATGTTAGGCCTGAAACAAGCCTACATGGACAAGTGGTCCATGCCTCTGGAAGAGCTTAGTCGTGCACTTCAGAACTTTTCAAAGGAGCATCTTCAGCCTGGTATGACTTTTCAGTGAATGGCATAAAACACAACACCCTAATTTTAGGTAAACATCTGAGTTTATACAAAACAAATATGTCCTAGTATTTGTCCATTTTAAAGGAATCATTACAGCAATGTTTTCCCCTGCTTGACTCTTTTGTGCCTGTGGCTTGTGTCATTGGTTTTACTATTCTTGTTCTCCTGCTTATGGTGATCCTGGCTTTGCAGAGCAATTAAAATTCTCATGATATGATGTGTCACTGATCTTCTTAACATCCCCCTGGCTTCACAGTAACAAGTGTACTTGGCAATTTCCAGTGCTGACAACTTCAGTTTTTTTCCTCTGCTACTCAGGTGGTCAGACCCACACAAATGCCAACAAATTTTATAAAGCACAAAAGCAACGTCTCTGACTCAGCAGGGCTTTGTACCAAAGTGAGGGCAGGAGAGGTGTTGTGCCGACAGCCCAAAATTGGCTGGCATCTCTCAATGGGAAGTGAAACAGCAAGATCACCTTGCAAGCAGGCCTGGTGCCACCCAAACAGATGGGCTGAAGTATAAGCAGCCAAACAGTCATTTAGGAACACAAAAAGGATTTGTTGAAGGCACATTTCCAAGCTCGAAATGTCAGAATGGTTGCCTGTGTCAAGCCTCCAAACCTGAAGGGAAGGATATGTGCAAGTAATGGGATGAGCTAGTGCTGAAAACAAACATGCAAATCTGTTTTGGATCCTTTCCTGAATCCATTGAAAGATTTTTTTTTCATAGCTGTGAGACCTAGAAAGGATGAGTGGGAGAAGAGTCCTGCAAAGCAGTATTATTTCCCTACCATGTGCATCACTTTCCACAAACTGTGCTGACAAGGTAAAGAAATTATTTCTTTTGCCTCCCACAAATGTTGATGTGCAGGAAGCACATAACATTGCTCTGGCTGGCTAGTCTTTAGCAGCTGTATTTAATAGATTCAGGACAAATTCTGTAGTATTAGCCAAGGTCTAAATCATAGAATCATAGAATGGCGTGGGTTGGAAGGAACCTTAAAATCATTTATTATACGTAGGAGCATACCCTATTAAAGAATTAAAAGACTTAATCTCCAGTGGCTGCGGAGTTTTATTGAGGACTGAATTGCTTCACTGTAATAAGAACCTAGCTCTGGTACTTTTCTACTTAAAAGATTGACAACAAAAGAGAGGGGGAGACACCAACCCAAACTTCTGTAACTATGAAACTCAAGAGTTTAGGATGATAATTGACGGAAATGTGCTTTGCTGCTTTTCCATCCACTACAAAAGCCAGAAAAATACTTACTACTTGTCTGCTGATCAAAGGTGCAAAGTAGAGAAGGGTTCACAAAGATGAACGGAATAACTTAAAAGGAAATGAGTTTGCAGGTAAAATTCAAAGCCCCAGTTGCAAGCTAAGCTTTATCTGAGCTTGCATTGTTATGCCTTGTAACTGGTGCCTTGCAGTTCCAGTTTAGAAAGTGGAGAATGAAAGAAAGCATTAATCTGGCTGAAATCCACATAACAGGATTGTATGTGAAACAAAAGTGAAATCAGACAGTGCAGCTAGTGAAATACAGCTTGAGGAGAAGGGGGGAATATGCTAGAAACAGCAGTTTTCTAGCCTCTTTACTGCAGCTGAACAAGCTTTAAGAAGCATTAGGAGGGGTAAAAAACCCAGGACCTACTTACTGTTATTTGATTTTTGCAACAGAATGTTCTTACCAGAAGAGCTGTTAGAGCACAGTGCCAGGGAAATGATTTGCATTTGGTGGAACTGCCCCTCAATTCTTTCAGCTCACGCTGCCCTTGTGGCACTTTAACACTAGTCATTTGTTGTAGGCTCTGCATTTGATGTTTTCATTTTCACCAGTTCCTCTGCAGAAAAGGATTGTGCAACAGTCGAGGACTACCAGTCTCTGGGAAGAGGCAGAAAACATGCATTCATATCTCGAATTCCAAATACGGAAGCAGTAAGAGAAATTGCCTAAATTATGGATAATCTGCTGCATAAATCTGTCTTCTCCGATTTTATAAAGCTTCCTATCCATGCGATTTGGAAACTTGTATCGACAGTGAAAGACAAGAGAATTCAAGAAAAGGTAAAAGCAAATTAAAAAATCCCTTCAATTGTAACCCTGTGGGCTATATCTTAAAGGGAGAGGATCAGAAGTTTAGCTGAACTGTTTTCTAGATATCAGTATCTGTGAGTAATGGCTACGTTTAAGATTTTTTGAGAGCACTGTGCATTTGTAAAAATTTGCTCTGAGAACAAATAATTTTTGATTCCAAGGAAATTACTGGACACTTAAAGCAATTGGGGTGTGAGACTGTGAAGCTTTAAATAGTCATTACCTGTCTGTTGTAGACCGCAAAAATCTATATTTCAGTGCTGTCATGAGCTGTTTTCAGTGTAATTCAAGTTCATCTTGAATCACTCATGTCCATACTACCTGGCTGAAAAAAATGTTAAACTTCCTTTTATTTTTGATAGTCTTGAATCTGCTTGTTATGCTAAGGGGGGAATATTTGAGAAAATTAGTTCCTTAATAGGTATATAAAATAAACCAGACTTTCCCTTTTTTAACTTTTCTCTTAGTCATAAACCTTATGCTGTGCTGTTCTCTGCTGTTCTGTAAGGGTTTTATCTTTGCTAATAATTGTTCATTTTTCTGAGATCGGGTGTATGGACTGGTTGGAATTCAGGCCCTTTGTCATGTGTAAATAAAAGGTTGCAGTCTTGGCAGTAGAGCTTGTACCCTAGTTTCTTAAATGTTTCAGTAGATCGTGATTTCTTGACTTAAATGGAAAATGAATATCCTTAGAACTGAATTGTAATCTGAAGCTGTTGCTGTTTCACAAGGAAATGGAAGCTGTTTAGCATGGGACAGGGAAGAAGTGGTTAGTCTGGAACGAGGCTGTATCTAATGAGTTACTGTTCTTTTTCATCCAGTACGTGCTCAATATTAAGCTATGAGGTGAGCATTCAGAAGTCTATAACAAGAGCTGAAATTCTACTTTTCTTTGAAACAGTTAAACTTCTTTGTTCTTTTTGCATGCTAAATGATACTGAATAGCATACTTCTCCAAATGAGAGGTCATCAGGCAAGGAAAGACACATTCCTTTGCCATGATATATTTCGGAAAAAAAAAGTTCCAGGGCTGTAACTGGCGGGAGGTGGGAGTCAAATCTGCTTTTCCTGTTTTGGTACAGTAATGTTCATTATTTTCTTTCTTGCTCTTAATGTTTTTACAATGGCTAACAGCTCAAGCACTACATGCTTAAAGAAACATCTTACTCATTCTCCTTCGGTTTGTCAGATGATGGCAGGGCTGATGTTCACCACATAGTAACACTTGTTGCTTTGACTCTACAAACACTGGGGGGGTGGGAAGTGAAGTTTTGCTTGGGAGGTTGCCCTTCATGGTGCTGAGAATAAGCTCTTTATTTCTGAGGATCACATTCTTTTATTTAGGAGGGTACATCCTTGGGATTGTTTGCTTAATACTGCCTCAATGTCTTCTAATAAATGTTATCAGTAGATAACTGCTTTTTCTTTGAGGGTTTTTGTTGTTGTTTTCTCCATATTCACCCCTTTACTGATCTCAACAGGCATCAAATTAAAACTCCAGAGAGCTGATGGGTTCATGCTAACTCTGCTATTGTCACGTTCTGTTCTGATAGCTTTCGTCTGATGTGCACAGTGATCCTTGTCCAGTCACCGAGGCAGAAATTGCAAGTGAAGGATGCATGCAGAGCTAGTTGGCTAAAACTTTTGAGTTGTTCAAGGTTTGTCCTGACAGCTTAACTTCAAAGGATGCATAGACCAGTTATAACCTGAACATTCATTGATGGAATTGAATGGTTTAGACAGCAGCCTGTAACTTGATGGTAAATTTAATCATTCCGTTTCCATAAGGACGTGAATATCTTCAGTACAGTATACTTCTGACTCTGCTGCTTCTACTGCTGGAAGGAATCCATTTAATCAAAACAAACATTGATGTGGTTATTAGCATATTAGTCTCGAGACACAAATCTTTATCAATATAAAATGAACTCAATGTGGTGCTGCTATCCATTCTCTTTACATTGATATTGTGCACTGAATGTAATGAGGCTTGTTGAAGGACTGCTGTTCATTTTGATGTTCCAGAAAAGTTATGCATCCTAGGAGACTTTTTCTCTGATCAAACATTTAAAATGAAATACAACATTAAAACAAGTGTAATGGCTTCAATCTGAGGTTAGCTTTGCATGCTCACTTTAATGGGGTGCATTTTCTTCTGGAAACTAGACAACTAAAAAATCCTGTTTACTAGTTGCTTAGAAACTGATCATCATTAAGAGCATTAGACATCAAATATTTCAATAAAACCTAAAGCTGTGAAATAAATGCATATTGTTCTGAAAAGGTAGATTCTGGAAGTTACCACAGATTTTTATGAAGTCCAAGAGACAAACAGATTATAAGAAGAACATGTGTATAGATAAGAACATCCAGACTTATACTAAGAAGGATAAACTTACTTGCTTCAGGTATACAGTATGGTTTAGGAAGACTGTTTCAATACTAGCAGTGTATTGAATGTCTCCTTTCTTGGATCACCTTCTGGAATCATTCCTTACTGAACATATCAGACCAAGGAACATGGACTTCAGGGAGTATGGGTATGATCCAATAATGGAATTATTTATGATCTTTGAGATTTTTCTTTAAAACTTCAATGTTTTAAAGCACACAAATCAGAAATCATTTTAACAGGCTTTATAGAAATGGTATGAAAATGTGTTTTGTGGCTACATGGTAGAGTTTCTTTGAGAATAAGTGACATTTTAACAGCATAGTTGAGTTTAGGAGGTAATTCTGGTTAAATGAGGCTTTTATCTAGAATTCTACAGCTATTTCTCATGGGAATATGTATTTTTGAAGAGTAAATCTTACATAATTCTATACATTGAATTTTTCCATTAAAATTATTATGATTAAGTTCTTGGAAGGTATGAGGTATTTAATATTAATTCAGCCTGAGTAAGGAAATGAAACATGCTACTTATTTTGTTGTCAAACATAAAAGATCTATTATTTCAATGTGTTTAAGAGGCCTCTCTGTTTAGATAAAATACAACAGAAAGCATGTATGTGGCTTATTTAATTCTGTTTATGCTGGCAGGGTTATCTCCTTTCCTTGAAGTATTTTTTCAAATCATTTGGCAGAGCAAGAAGTAATTTTTTTACCTTTGTTGCTACTTAGAGTGTACCTCATTAGCATTTGAGGAAATTACTTTTCAAGAGTATTGCAATGTTACCTCTTTCCAAAACATGGTCATAAAACTTATACTTCCTGTTGAAAATTCCAGTTGGACCCAGATAAAAAATTTTTCCTGAAAGAAACCACAGGATGCTTTTTTACTTCACAATTAGCTTCCAAAGGGCATGTGACCAATCTTAAAGAAAATTGTTTTGTGCTGAGAAACCACCAGCTCTCCTTCTGAATCCTAGCAGTAAAAGACCTTTCATACAGCCTTTCCAGCCAATACTTCTTTAGAATTATTTCTTGGTTACACACCAGCCATAAGGTGAATGCTAAAATAATTTCTCTAGCTAAGAGTTCATGCATAGGAGCACCAGAGTGATACCATCAGTGAGGTTCTGCACATGAGAATTACATAAGATGGGGTCTGTTCCTTTATGGAAACCACTAAATGAGCTCCAGGAGTCCAGAGCTGAGGGAGATGGAATGATTTGTATATTGTGCTTGGCATTGAGAGTATATGTGTATTTAGCAATTAACACAGCTGCTTTGGCAGAACCCTTTTCAGCCTCTTTTCTGAAGGAAGAGAGCTGTATCTGTTCCTCTCCCCCAGTAACTGCAGAACTTATGGATAGAAGAGTCTCAAACATGTGAAACACCCACACACTTAATGAAAATAAGGCTGGTTGGTAAGAGGGGAGGCATCCTATTAAAACTGCCTTTAAGAGCAACATTTCGTCAAAGATCATGCAGGAGAGAACAATCATAAGTACTTCATATCCTGAAAAAGCTCCTGTCAGTGTTGACGCTTCTCAGATATTAAAAAGAAAAAATTCCAAACCCTACTCTGGAGAACCTATCTAGGAAAATCCTTGACTTGTCTTATCTGGTAGTGGTTGATTGCTGCAGCTCCATCAGTTAATAAGTCAGTCAACCAGAGGACACCAGACTGTGGAGACTAGACAGGATATTCAAAATGTCATAAGAGAGCTATTGGCATTAAAACGTATTTGTCTTTCTCAAGTTCACTATTCTCAATTCAGTCACTGCTTTCTAAATTAATTTGATTAGAGATGGATAATAGCATCTATGCTGAGTTGCATTAAGCTGTCTTTCCTTCAAATCACCGTCCTAACTGTGATGGGCAGGATTTGTAGGTCCTTCTGAGGACTACAGGAACAGAGTACACATTCTCTTGTGAGGATGTTCTCCTAACAGAGCTTGTCAGGTGCTTGCTCATTTAGTGCATTGTTCTTTTGCCTTATCTTTTGTTTTCCTCAGAAGTAGCAACTCTATCCAGTTTAACAAAGTCTTATCTCAAAGTAACTGAGGAATTAACACTGTCTTTGAGGAAGGCAGTGCTCACAAAGGATGGATCTTTAATCAAGGAGAAAAAAGCTCACAGGCTTCATGCAAATAGGATATAAGGTGCACATTTCAATCTGTATTTAACACTTGGAATAGTTAAACTGTGCTCAGCCCATACTGAGTGGTTAGAGGCGCTTATAAAAGACTTTATACAGGTGAAACAGAGGTTACAGTCTTTGTGCACAGTTTACAGACCAAAGTAACATTAGTGTAACTGAATCTGATGTATGTTTGACACACAGTTCCTGAAATTATTGGACTACAGGCACTTTAAAGTAAAAATTCCATATCCTCAAGACTTTTGCAAGAATCAACTCTTCCAAATGGGAATGACTTTAGACATATAGTTAGCCTGGAGATGAGATATTGGGGATGCAGCTAAAGGGTCTGAACAGGACATTACTTTATCCAAGAAAAGAGCTATCAGCTTTTGCTGAAATAGCTGGCACTTGGCCTCTGCACTGAGATTAACAGTACCTCCCATCCCACACGAGTTAACTTCTACCTGGAGGTGATGCTCTCTCTCAGTGTGTATAGGAGGGATGGGAGCTATGATTGCTGGTGCTGTAATAGTGATAATGCTTGTATTATGGCTGTGGCAGTTCAAATGCTACTATTAGGTTTAAAAAAAGAAGAAAAAGAAAAAATAATGGGGCACCCTGACTTTGTTTTGCTTCTCTAAAGATTTCTGTATCTAAAGATACATTTGTTGTAGGTGCCTCAAGTTTCCAGTATAAGTGCAATCTATATAGCTATTAATGAAAAATTCATTATAATGGCTTTATCATGTCAAGTAAAGTTTATTTATTAATAGTGGTATTTTTACTTTTTGGTGTGTAAAAACTCTATGTTAAATTTGAGATGACACTTTAAAAATGCTGCTTGCTTTGAATGACTAAGGTGCTATGATTTTTGTGGTTCAACAGAGGCCTGACTAATTTCTCTTATGAAACATTTTCCCTAATTTCTCTTCTTTGCGTTCTGAAGCATAAAAAGCTCTGAGTGCTGTGTATCCCTCAGTTGGTGAATGTCCAGAATCTGAAATACTTTGTGGTTCTCTGGGGCTGATGGATATTATGTTGTTTAATACTTTATGCTTAAGACCATCGTGTCAAAATGATTACTATGTTTTAACAATTCCTTGCAGTTCACAAATTCATTTGGAAAACTCTAAATCTTCTCATAGAGATGTATCCTCTTTGTCACATTAGCTTCTTCTAGGGTCATTTGGATCAATATTTGAGAGACTGCATCAGAAAAAATACCCATTTGGTCTGATTTGGCTTTATGCTAGACTTTCTCCTGTAGTCATAGAAATTTCTGTCAGGATTGTCTCAAGTTTTCCAAGGACGTGTAGATTCTTTTTTTTTTCCCCTAAGGAGATTTTCTGCTTGAATTATGATCAGTGGTATCAAAGCTCGAATGTTTTGTCCTTCAGATAAACATCTTTGTTGAATTAGCATCTTATATTTAAACCACAGTTTAGGTCTTCACTGCTTTTTGTCGGACATGACTACACAATTTTTCAACCATATGCTACCTCTATCTATACAGATATATTTTAAGATGAGCAGGTGTTGGTGTTGTCATAAGAAAGCAGCAACTAATACAAACCACTTGAGGGAAGCACCACGCTAAACAACGATCATGATCTGGCACTGAGCTTCTCCCTTTTTGACAAAAGCAAAAAGGAGCTGTGGTCCCTTAGCATCTTGAAGAACTTATCTAGCTGCTTATGGACTGTGGCAGTTCTTGTCTAATGGTTTACACTATTCAAATTCTTACTGTAATATGTTGAAAACATATTAATCTAAATGGTCAATGCTTATTTATTTTCGGAGTATAAGTTTATGAAAGATCTGCTGAAGAATTCTTACACCATTGACATCTAAAATAGGATAGTATTACAATTAAAATATGATTGTATTACATTTCCTGAAATACTAGTTTTCATTTAGGCGTTTTTTGTGGCACAGATATCATCTCAATCAGATATGGTCAGGTTGGATGGAGCTGTGAGCAACCTGGTCTAGTAAAAGATGTCCCTGCCTATGGCAGGGATATTGGAACTAGATGATCTTTAAGGTTCCTTCCAACCGAAACAATTCTATGATTCGACAATTCTTCACTTAGGCAAGACTTGACTTAGTCTTCACTGACCTTCACTTAGACTGGACTGGATGGTTGCTCCTGACAACTAATGCTTGGGGATGGGGGGGAAGTGGAGCAGGCTGGCTGCCACTTCTCAAATCTAGTGAAATGAAAAACCTTAACAGAATACGCTGTGCAGTAGAAAGCTTATTCTCTCTTTAATCCTTAAACTCAACTTTTACAGCATTATTTGAATAACTGGTAGAACAGTGTATGTAAACAAAAGTATGTCAAGGATTGAAAGCCAAGAGAAGATCTGAAAACTAAGATACATTCCATTACTGAAGCTTTATTTGTGTATAAATGGAACAAATTACTTTTAACTAAAAAAAACTTCTGTCCTATCCCACTGTTTCTTCTCTTTTTCATATGAGAATAAGTCTGCCAGATACAGATTTGATTTAATATATGGAACCTTCATTTTAGCATTTCTAATGTCATGGAAAGACAAGGAACTTACCGAAATTTAGGTAGCATTTAAAATTCTGAGACAGTAAAAAAACCCAGATGCTTGATTCCTCTTTTCTTAATTGAATTTCTTCAGCTGTGCCCTCTTGAACTAGCTTATTGCACCATCAGATGTACTGAACATGTGCTACAGTTAAGAGGTACTGGGCTCATATGCACTCAGTAACACGTATTTATTTACATTTCTCCCCAGGAAATTAGACAGAAATATAGCAGCTCTATTTTTTACCATATTTTAAAGATAATTAGAGCAGAAACTGCTCAAGAGGCATTAAAAAAGGCTAGGTGAAAATTATTTTGAATGTTAGAAATTCTGGGATTGTCTATCCCAACAATTACAACAATTATCTAGCCTTTCAAATTCTTGTTTCTTTTCAAAGCAATTTCATTTGGCCTTCCTATTGAAGTTTTGAGGTTCATACTTTCCAGATTTTCTATGCAACTGAAAAGATTAGGAACTTTTTTCAGCACAGGAAAACTTCTTTGATATAATGGCACGGTTCCATGAACCAGCATGTAACATCAAACAATATACTATTAAAGCCCAGGAATTACAAATGCTGTAAACACAGCAGTGTTATTGGGCTTTCGGTTTTAGCCTTTCTCTGGCATTTTTGCCATGTCAAGCCTCTTTATGGTATTTACTTTGCATCCATAGCAAGTTTGTTATAGGCTACTACAGCCTAAACTCAGCCCTCAGAACAGAGGGGAACCTGAATTAGTAACAGCAATCTTAATAATAGTGGTTGCCTTTCATAGTAACACATGGTATTTTAAGTGAGGGCTAACATAAAGAAAAAATGTTTGCAACCATCTTATATATAGGACTCAGAAGTGCTGACATTGCTGTTAGAAACTTTTAAACCTGAACAAATTTCATGTAGTTGCTCCTTCAGTTACAGTGCTGCAAGAGACACTGTGTTTGAGCAGGACTAATTTCATGCGGAAGGGCAGGGTGTTGAACGGAATTACTGTCACCAACGACTAGGCTGTTTCAAAATCATGTAAGTGTACCAAAAATAACCCCAAATCACAGTTCTGTTTAAAGAGAAGTGCTTGTGAAGCTTGTATACCTGCAATAAACCTGAAACTCATTAGAAAACATTTGCTAAAAAGTTCTCATTGGGATCAGAAGCCATTGTGTACAGAGTTACAAAAATGAGTCACCTGTTCTTTTCTTCAACATGGATGTACTTCTTTCAGTGGCCTATGTCTTGTGGGGGGAAATGGTGGTTCTCTTCTGTCACAAACTGCAAAAGAAATGCTATTTTAGAGGTTTTTGCAAGTCTAAAAATGGACCTTATTTTTCCTCACTAGTTTCTCTGCTACAGTTCTTCATTCTTTATTCTTTGACCCTAGAAGCAGTATCTTGATTAGACTCTGTAGGATGTAATAGCTTAATTGCTGCAATGCTTAATTTATTCAAACCTAGCTCTCTCTCTTTAGATATTCCAGTAAGGCTATGGTTTAGGATAAAACAGACTTTATAAACAGGAAAAACTGAAACACTAAGGTTATTTTATTCTAAATCCTTTGTAATCTGTCCTTGGAAGTGAAAAACAGCATCAGTCTGTACATACACGTTAAAGATGTGAGGCTGTAAACAACCAAAGATCAACTTTTCAAAAAAGAGAAAACAATCTGGAGTGAAAATTATGGCAGACATGAAAGACAAATTCTTAAAAGCACCTAGCTTACTGAAATCTGTATCTTCTGAAGAAAATACTCTAGGAGTCCTGTTCTGCAACTCCAAGAGAAGCAAAGTCAAGGTTTTAGTTCGCAATGCATACACACATAAGTAACTTCTAATTAATCCATGTTGCTCCTACAGTGTTACAGGCTTCCAATGACAGTTTTGTTTTGTTTTAGTTTTTTTTTTGCTTCGATGGACGATTTTCTACAGGTGAATGAGTGATGAATCAGGAACATTTACAGCTTGGTATCTTTTTATTTCAGCATATTAAATAAGTCATAGATATGATATATTGTTTGATATAACCTAATGATAGATAAACTAATGATAAACAGATTATGATTGAAGAAATGATAGATATGATAGGAATCATAGAAATATAATGTGATCTTATAACAATATCATAATACATCTTCTGATCTTAAATATATCATATGAAATATGAAAGATATAGGACAGAAATCATGCCTCTCATTAGATATCAAAATATTTTGTTCAGCTTTTAAATAGTATACAGGAACTTTAGGGTTATAATTTACTGTAAGTTGAACTTCAAATAGGAGATAATATTTTCACTGATTTATCACTACCAGTTTCTGTAGTCTATAAATAGAGTTGTTTCCTCAGAACTCCTCAATAGATCTGGATTAGGTTGGAGGCCCTCAAAGATGGAATGGGTACTGCCTAATACTTTTATTGAACGAGAAACTTTGTTTTTCTTCCTTCTGAATAGGCAGTTAGCATGCTGAATTCGTACTGAATCTCCCCACTAGTCAGATGGTGGGGAGGAGGGCCTATCGTACGAGTTTCAACTCTTTTTAAATTAAATCCTCCTCTGGTACTTCTTGCTTTGTTGCAGATGCATGGGATGCAACTGATGTTAGTTGCTGAATTACTAGGAGACAGAGGGGCACCTCAGGGCCCTTTTAACCTTCTCATTGTGACAGGCTTGTAGAATATACCCTCCCAATTCATATGATATAGCTGTAGGGTTTGTCCTTCCTATATCCACTCCTGTCACTTTCAGCTGGGGCTGTATCCAACCTTTAGTGATGCATGGACTTGAATGTGAGCTATTATTTAATTATTTAATATAAGAGTTAGGCTGTAAGAGTTGCTGCAAAATATTTTAGCACATTTTTCCAAGGTAGACAGGAGCCTTCTGTGAAATGGATGTTTGTTTTTTAATTCCCTTGTGCTGAAGTTTGATATTCATCAGCAGAGGTATGGAAACACTTCTGAGCACTTGCTACCACCTCGAATTTGTCCTCACACAAGCTTGTGTAGATGGATGGGGAACAAGGTCACAATAACCTTGTAAAATTTGAGTATTTTTGCTAAGCGTACTTTACTAAGTGTTACATAACTTGTATGTGCAGTTTTTACTCTTCCCCTTGCAACCTTATTGTTGACTTTGACTAAGAATGCATCTGAATACAAATTTAGTCTTTCTATTCACCAGTTGGGCCTGTCTTAAGGTTAGAGGTCTTTTATGCTAGAGCACATAGTTGCAATAGAAGCACGTTACATTAATTACTTTTATTAGTAACCCCTACCAGCTTTAAAAGTGTGACCTCGGACCACTTTTTTAAAGATATAATGGAAGAAAAACTCCTCTGTATATTTGGCTTCCATTTACATACACATTGTAGTGACTCTGAAAATAAAATGGTATGTGGGCTTTCCTGTAAAACGAAAGTTTGTAATAAATTTCTCCCAACCTGAAAAGCTGCCACATGCTTTCACTTGATAAAATTTTGTTGGCTCTGAGTCTGAATAAAATTTCACAACCAAACATATTATGCTTAAGTGTGTTATCAAACAAATTATCTTATTCTTGCCAGGAGCTGAAATCTTTCAACTACGTAAACATCTGTTTATTAACTGCAAACTCCTTACTGAATATTACCTTCACATTGGTTTACTCTCACCAATGATCTTGAAAAAGAATTTCCAAGAGAGACTTGGCAAGATTACTTGTCTGTAATATATGCAGCATTCCTGAAATTCTTGGCACATTACCCTTGAATCAATTAAAACAAAAGTACTTTGCTGTTGCTGGGGTTTTTTTTAACTGTTTATAGTTTCACTGTTGAAATGTCTTTATTCTCTACCACAGACATCTTGCTATAATGTAACTGAAATAGTTTAAAAGTAAAGGAGGTGTCTCCTTTGCTGTTTAATGAATTGTAGTAATCCTTCAGCAAGGCATACACCTTTACTGGGGAACAGTTTTCCACTTTCTCCTATATTCAGGCCACAACATTGTAGCTGAAGCTGACAATGCAGAGGAGTCTGTCCTATAGCAGACACACTAACAAGGCATTTTGCCTGCCACAGCTAAGACTTCCAATAGTAACTTGCTTCACAGCATATTCCAATTATAGAGCACAATCTCCTTGGCCATGTTTCTTGGCTGTCTATTACAGGCAACATGAAACTAGATCTTTACTTCACAAAATGTCTCTGGAAATGTGAAGCTTACGGTAGATAGAATAGAGGCACTTGTGAGAGCTTCCAGTTTAGTAGTGAAGCTTTTACTGGAATACTCAGCTTCGAAAACAGTCACTGAGGGTGAAACAAACAGCTGAATAGCTCTGGGTGTCCTAAATAAAGGGAGGAAAAACCTCTCTGGAAACTGTGCAATTAATATTTGTAACTATTTCAAAATAGTGCAGCTGAAGGAAGAGAATGGCAGGTGAGTAGTGAGTATGTGGGAGAGATAGAAGGTATTGAGAAGGAAAGTACAGAAGATGAAATGCAGGTTTGAGATAACAGTTGAGTGTTACGGATATATGAAACCTGATTTTCTTGAATGCTCTGAGAGTGTATGTTCACAACAGTTCAAAACTGATTTAAGGTTGGAACTCCCTTAGTCCTGCCACTGCTTCACACTGCCTTCCTACACTAGTTCTGGGAGTTCTGCAGTAATGCTTTTTGTGAGATAGGCTTTCTTCTCAGCTGGGTTACCACGAGATGACAGTGTCTGGGCCTGTGCAGAACTGATTGCCAGGAAAAGGACAATTGCCAAAGCTTGATTTTGTTAGCTGAAAGTGCTGTGGTGCTGCACCCCTTCTCTGAACACAGAATGTTGGTAAGGATGCTACTTAGGGGTGGAATGAGAGGGTTAAATTTAAGTGTTTTAAAAATCAGTGAAATATAATTTGATTGCCATAAACCAAAGTTCCTTAATTAGCATAATTGTACAGTGTCAAGACAGGGCTGAGCTAAGGTAATTTGAAAATGTAGCTATGTTTTTTACACCTTAACATGCTCAGAATTATAAAATGAAATGCGTACTTATTTCCTCTGGAAGACTGTATAATTTTTCTTCTTTTAAACTTGAACTGATTTTATATACATATACACACACACATATGTATATAAGCATTCGAAGTTTAAGTGGAATTGCCATGGATTTTCCTTTGGAGAAGTCTATTTGGAGATGAGGTGATTGCTTCTATCAGCTATCAGTTGAAGAGCATGCATGGAAAGGATTTGGGGAGGAAATATACAACACAGGCTTTACAAATGAGAGGCCATTTAAACTGTGTAAATGAGAAGCTCCAGTATCATCCCTCCTCTGTCCTGGCTCCAGTCATAAAAGTACTCTGTATAGGACTGTAAAAGCACTGGTGAGTTTTTGACTTGCAGATGAAAGACAACAAATAATGAGATTAAATCAAATAAAAGTCTGTCTTACCAGAAACTAATTTTTTTCTTCTGTAAAAGCTAAATTATACTCAGCATACTGAGGGCAGCTTGAATTATAACTAAGTAAGCAAACAGTTGAGAAGCCTGTTTTGACAGAAGAATCACGTATTAACCTTTTCTGTCCCAAACTGAAGTGCTGTAGAAATCTCTGTCCATATTAAAATGCTGTTGATGTTACGATTCAGAAAAATGTCTCTGGTTATAATGTATAAATAAATTCTCATTAGGTTAATAAAATTTGCAGTAGATTTCATGACCATTACTCAACACTGACAGACTTTAAACAAATGCATCTTTAAAAGGATACTTCAAAAGAATCTGTAATGTCACTTCAAAGCAACAAGTATTTCAAGGGCTATTATGGTCTGAAAAGTGACTTCACCACAATTCTGTGTAAAGGATCTTCAATCTGTGAACCATGCAGTTATAGGTATTTTTGTCATGTTTAAATTACATTTTACTGCTTCTGGTAGTGCTGTAGCACAAGGGAGTTCTTGAGATGAAGCTGAATTGAAGCTGAAGACTAAACCAAACTTGAAGTTCAGCTTGCATATAAACATGCTGCAGCTTAAGGCTTATCTGTTTAATGCCATTAGACTGAATTCTCCCTTCTTTAATTCCAACTGATTGATGGTACTACCTGGAATGTAATGTATTTATTACTTTTTCATTTTCCCAAGCTTTCCAGAGGCCCAGAATGAATTCTTTTCTGAAGAAACAGAAAGGCAGCTAAAAGCAGCCTTTTGGGTTGCCTCTCCATTCATACAGAAACTATGTATGCATTTTTACAGCTACCTATTAAAAAAAACCCAAACAAATAAACAAAACCCAAACAAACAATTTCTTTAATCAAATTACTAGTTTTCAGCCTTGAAGGCCCAGGCGGTCAGAAAAAGTGCTGAAAGCAGCATTACCTATTCATGCACCCCATACCTGTTCCACTCTCTTGGCTGTGCCAGAATAACCACTTCTGATTTAGTTAGAGAAGTCTGTATCCACTGATCTGCTGGGTTATTCCAGACATGAATCAGTTCCCACATGAACTTAGGTGTGGGTCAGTTTGGGGTTGTGGGGCTGAGATAACCCAGTGGCTGCCCCTACTGACAGCCACTCACAGAAGGCAAAGTCTGACTTGGCCATCAACAGGAGGCAAATTTTGAGACTTCTATGGGGAAAAGGATGGGGAGGGAATGGGGGGGTGGAGGTGGTGTGGCAGGAATTCTTTTTGGCTGCTGCAGAACACTGAGGTAGTACTGTGAGGCATTTAAACCTGACAAGAGATGGAGAAAGCCTAGGGTGGGGAGGCTGCTTAAGCAGTCATTGAATGCTCTTGTGTCCTGAATGCAAAGCTATTTCCAGAAGGTTTTCTTGTTTTTATGAAGTATTTTCAGGTCTGTGAACTAGAAAGAGAAAACAGTGATGTAACAACCGCTAAAGTGTTCAGTCTTTTTCCCCCCAAAACCCATCAGTATTGCATATCATTCCAAGTACTATTTTTTAAAAAACAGAATCTAACTGAAGTTTAAGGACTGTTTGGCCATTTCTAATTGAATTTGTGTATGTTTTTCTGACTTGTATATGTATTTTCACTGAAATTATTCTGTTAGGACTAGACATGTTTGCTCATTGGGTATTCAGAGGAGCATTTTATTGCAAGACTTTTTTTCAAGATTAAAAAATGTAAACCAAATATTATTTTAATTTGTGAGTACAACTGGCTACAACAGGTTACTGTAAGCAAAACATTTTTTAATTTCAGACTTGTCTCTGCAATCATATCCTCATAATGTTCTTTGGTTTGCCAAATAATGCCTTTGCCACAAATTTTTATGAGGCTTCCTGAAGATATTAAGGCTATCCTAATACTCTCGTGGATCAAGCTCATATTAAGGACAAGATTTTCAAAGAAACAATATTTAGTAGCAGATGGAAATAAAATACTTTGAGCATTGTTTATTAAACAGACACTGTTTGCAGTTGTAGAGTATGGCAGAAACAGTGATATAATTTTCAAGGATGGATATAGTCCTGGTATAATGCTGAAGAGGTGCTTCCCAGCTGCCTGGCAGCGTCATGGGCATGTAAGACTGACAGATGTATGCAAATGTGAAAGAGATTAAGCCCCAGAGATGAAGCTTTTTTAGTTGTTGTTACAGAGTAGGACTTGCTTTTGACTTTATTCTCTTCTTTTGAGACACATGAACACAGGATGTTCGCAGACTTTGTCACGGATGTTTAGGTCTCAATTGTGAACAAGCTCAATAATGTTCAGGAACTCCCAATCTTCTCCCCAGACGTTTTCACAGTGTAAAGGAGTCCAAACCTGTTATGAATGTTAACAGTATTAGGACCTACAGACTTTGTTTTTTCCTTTATGGAAATATTTACATAAGTTTTTCACATTTAGTGGTAACATATGACATTGAAAGCAAGAGCTACCTGTTTTAACCAAGTAACTAAATGTTTTTCTTAATGCATTGTGCATCAGTTTTGTGTTGAAATTGTGGCATTATAACTAGCATTATGAGTATCTCAGCATGGTTCTTTGCTTGCCTTACACACATGTTAACAGAAGCACTGTTTTGGAGGAGACTCACTCCTGCAATGACAGTGCTACCTGGGACACTTCATGGAGTAACCAGGGAGATATTCAAGTAACGTGGCAACTCTATGGGACAGGTCAGAAATTATGTATTAGGTATTCCCAAACAATTAACCTATCTGCTGTCATCTAAGTTTTGCGAATGCAAATATCTGGAGCCTCTACTTAAAGTCAGCACTTCTAACTCTTCTTTACCTCTCAAAATATATTGAAAAATCTATATTGCATTAGCACTCAAAGTTACCTTCAAGAGCTTCAAAAGAAGCAAGGATGCTCTTTAACTTCCCCCTGTTTAGCTCAGGAATTCAAGAGGCATGCTGTTATGGGTTGTGAGATTTAGCTGAAATGTTAAAAATTTAGTTCTGTTAAATGCTGCTTATGAACTGTCAAAGATTGAGTTTGGTTTCTTCTGCTGCTGAAGAAAAACAAACCCAAAGTGCCAGGTTGTTAATCATGAGATGTTAATGCAAGTGCATTTCTAGGACCATGTTGTCATGCTCCTTTAGAAATGGTGTGTAAAACCTACAATTAGCATGTCTTCATTAGATTTTGACCTTGAAAGTTGAAAGGCATTTTGTTCTTACTAGTGCTGTGCATCATACCTTAAATTAAAATTTATTATATTGGGGGAGGTTGCTTTTATTTGAAAACTTCCCTAGCCTTAGAGCTCAGCACTTGCACTAGAGTTTCAGGTAATATTCCCGTGGTGTCTAGACAAGCATAATTCAATTGGTAAACCATATTTTCCCCCTCAGAATTCAAATAGTGATTAGGGTTGGTCGTTTTATGATTGGCAGCTAAAACCTAGTTCGTTTAAATCTTAAACCTGAAGTGTTTAAGATTTTTTATTGAGTTGATTTTTTTTTTCATTTCGCTAACATTTATAAGAAAAGGATAATTTGGTGATGCAAAACCAACTGGACTACCAGCCTAGTCTAGCTGTACTGTAACTCCAGTAGCGGCTACTTAAGGCCTTTAAACTGAGACAGGGGAGATTCAGACTGGATATTAGAAAAATTTTTTTCACTGTTGTGGTGGTCAGGCACTGGAATATGTTGCCCAGGGTGAAGGTATTTAGGAGGCATCTGGATCTGGTGCTGGGTGTTATCATTTTGTGGTTTAGGGGTTACAGTGGCAGTGCTGGGTGGACAGTTGGGCTGGAGGATCTTAAAGGTCTCTTCCAGCCTCGATGATTCTACGATTCTACTCCAGGTACGTGACACACATTTTCATGGCAGCAGAGCAGCACTGTGGCGAGCGGGCGCTACGGGATTGCTTTCCCACGCCAGGAGGGCCAGGCTTGGCTCCCAGCGCTGGCGCAGAGCCCGGCGGGCCGAGGGCACGGCCGGACCCCTCAGCACAGCCCGATGCTCCTCTCCCCCCGCGCCGGCCGCTCAACGCCGCTCACCGCCCCGCCTCCCTCGCGGTGCCGGGAGGCTCCTGCCCGGGCAGGGAGGCGAGGCGGGCAGCGAGGTGGGCACCGAGGCGGGAGAGGTGGGCACCGGGGGCGGAGAGGTGGGCACGGGCGGGGCGGCCGCAGGGGCCGGGGCGTTCAAACGCGTTTATTTTTCAACCGCAGCGCGGCGAGGCCCCGCAGCCTGAGGGGCTTCCCGGGGCTGTGGGTGAAGCCGCTCCGCCATGCGGGGAACACAGAGCGACCGGCATCCCTCCGCTGCCGGCGGGCAGCGGGGCTAACCCCGGCGGGGCCTGCGGAGCTCGGCTGTGTGTGGGCACCCGCCCGCCCTTCCGCCGCCGCGCCCGCCCCGTCCCCGCCGGCCTCTGCCCGGCCCACCGCCGCCCGCGGAAAGTTGCGCGGAGCGGGGAGCGGCCGTGCCGCCCGGGGTCCGAGGTGAGAGGCCGCGGCCAGGCGGCGCGGGCCGGGGCGGTGGCGTGCAGGAAGCTGCCGCTTGGCCGCCTCTCTCGCGTTCCTACACGCCTGGCTCCACCGCGCCGCCCGCTGCCCGGCCTGCTTACAGGGCGGGCGGGCCGGGGCGGCCGAGGGGCTGCGGGGCGGGGGTCCGCTTCGGAGAGAGCCGTCGTTTCCTTCGCCGCTTCCTTCCTTCCCGCCTGGCGCTGAGGGTGCGGGCAGAGCGGGGAAGGGGGGGTTACTTGGGGTGAGGGTTTATTTTTAGGTGCGAACGCCCCTCCCCGGGCGGGACGAGGCTGTTGAAGGCGCTGGTGGCGAGGGGGAAGCGGCGGCGCTGCTCCGCCGTGCTGCTGTAGCTGCTAGGCGACTAATCCTCATCCTCATCCTCGGTGGTCTCTGACAGCTCTGCGGGCTCGCTGCGTGTGCCTGTGCTGCTCCACGCTGGCAGCCCGTGGGGCTCGGCTCTGGTGTTCTATTTTTTAAATTTTATTTTATTTTTTTACCGTTTTTCCTCTTTTAGCGTTGGTTTCTCTTGCAGATGTTGCTGCAGGTGGGGGCAAAGGGAGCACTGTGATTGCCTGGGATTTTGGGGCATTTCTCTCTTCACCTTTCCGCTCCCGCTCCAGCGCTGCTGTTGCTAAAGACTTTTGTAACTATCGACTCAAGTACAATTTCGATGGAAAATGAAGGTAAAGGTCTCATCAGAGTCACTGGCTTCATTGGAGCTAAGAGGATTTTTGCATGCAATTTGGTGACAACTCCTACTGGTGCGTGTGTATGTTTTACCGTTCCAGGGGTTTGCAGGGTTGCTCTTGTGTGCTAATCTTGTGGTAGGAATTTTGGTCTGCATTTTGTAGTTTAAGAATTGCAGGAGCATCGCTTTTCTTTATTTGTGCTCCTGCTTTTTGAACTAATTATCAGACAACTTTTTTTCTCGTTTAACAGATATTCAGATATGCATCTATTGTGCATTTTAGTGCTCTATGCATTATTGTACCCTGTGTGTTTGGAATAGGAACATTTTATTTAGATAGGAGCTTCTGAGCATTAGTTGCTTGGTATTTTCTTAGATTATATGATTTTCTTAAATTTATGTTTCAGGGTGAAACTGAGAAGCATCGGTTGCATTTTGTGTTGAATGTATTCTTGTGTTCTTGAAAATGACTAAAATTTCCTCTCTTGGACAGTATTTAATTAAAAAAGTGGTTCTAAAGTTTCGAAAGATGTGGTATGATGTTGTAAACTATGTACTGAAATAAGTTGCTGTTATTATTATGCTTTCTTCTTGTCTAGTTTGGAAATGACTGAATCTGAGGACTTATTTTGGTTTGTTCATGTTGGCCCTCAGTTTTATGCTCTGGGAACCTTGAAAGCCTCTTTGGATTGTGATAGTGACTTTGAGCTTCATTGAATTTTTTTTTATTATTTTTTTCCTGATTTTTGTTTGTTTCCCTTTCTGTTTGATGTTGGTTGGTTGTTAAAAATCCCTGAAATGTATTGTTTTTATTACTATATATGTAAGAAAAGAACCACTGATTCCTCCTCTTCCTTATGTTATCACAATTCTTAGAAGATAGATGGGTTTTTTTAGGTGGCTACTGAATTTCCTTTGCTGTAGGTAGTTACATGAGATGTAGGTGCTCATTTTCCACCCACCCCAGTCTGAAGAGAGAGGGGTGCTTTTTTAATAGCTTGACTTGAATGAAGAACTGAATTGAGTTTGTGGGGTAGACTGAATTATTTTCTACGGTTGGATATTGTTCTGTTTGGAAGCATGGTTGCCTTGGATGACTGAAAGGTTGTGGTAATTGTAAAGTCCAGCCCATGTTGAAAACTTATGTAGGTTGTTATCATCTGGCATTTCAGAACTTTTTTCCTATTTTAAAATCGTGTTAGAATATTTTAAATTCTTTTGATCATGTCTTCCAACTGAATATTTGTAATAAAGAGCATGGAACTTAGTGTAAAGAATTTTGGAGTGTGGGGACCATCTCTGGAAAGTTGGTCTTTGTTTATAGAGGCTGGAGAGCTGATAGAAGTGGTGTCAATGCCTTTGCTTTTCAGTCACTGTGTTGCAAGTAAAAGGGTTTTGAATGGGCAGTGCTGTAGGTGGAGGAAGGCAGGTGGGTGTACCACCAGTGAATAGAATTACACCTGGGAGGGGGGGAAAATAGTAGCTGTCTGATACCTGTGTGCTGAAACCAAAATGGCAGAAAGACTTCTAATGCCTCATAATTCGGTTACCAAATAAATAGTATATCATAGATGTAGTTTATAGTCAAGTTGCATGTGATAGTATGGCCCATTCTAATTCTTCCAAATGCTAGTAGCACAAAGATGGTATTTCTCATGGAATAAATAAATTATGCATAAACATTAGTAATAATTGTATGGTAGAAATCACATAAAAAAGCTTTATCTTGGGGAAAATACTTTACAAGATGATCAGATGCATATTTCAAAGGCAGGAATAAAGGCTATGGTTTATCGAGGGCTTTCAAAACAGGGTAGGCTTCTGGGGGTAGGAGAAAATAATGATAAGAAGAATGAACTGGTCCTCTGAACACATGAATTAATTCTCCAATCTTTCCACCCTCACCCCCTCCTCATCTCATAATTATTTGAGTCTCGGGAGGGACACGTATATTTACAACTGTGTAGTGTCTGTTTTGGTGTTCTTGGTATTTTTGAGCCCTTCTTTTTCTATCCATTTGGCATTTGGACACTACACACTAGCAGCTTTCACGTTGGAACTTTTCAGAACTCTTGAGAGCATCCTTAATGTATCTTCTCCTGGCGATAGTTGAATAATCTTTGTAATCTTGTAGAACAAAGATTGCCGTTAGACTATTTTTAAACTTTTTTTTCCCAAGTTTGTTTGAAAGGTCTCTTCAGGTTTGGATATTGAGCAAGAAATGACAGACTTTTTTTCCCCTCCTGTATTTGAATGAATATTCAAGATTGGGAAGTGATAAGATGGTTTGGAAAACTGATGTTTTCCTGTGTTCATTTAGTGCTCCTAAGCGGTACTGTATGTTTACTCCAAGTTAGTGTTTTGTCCTGAGACTTTGTGGTTCCTGTTTCTTATGTTGGGTTGATTGAACTTCCACAAGAATTCATGTTTCTCGTGGTGGGCAAGAGAGAATTTTCCATCATAGGAAGACTTCTGCTTAATCATATGATTTAGAGGAATGATGTTTTTATTTCTGTTTGGAAAGATGGAATTTTGTGCCTTCTTTTCATAAGAGGTGCTTTTTCTTAAACTATAGGCAGTCAGGAGAGCCTGGATAGACAAAACATAACTGAATGTAAACTAAGCTTTTTGGATCTCTCCATTGATGCCTCTGGGCCATTTGAAGTAGTTTTCCATAGTGTGGTCTGAAATTTTTTCCTTTCTTTTATCAACATCTTTTAGGTTGTGATTTAGGGTTTTCTAATGAAGATTGTCTTGTAGAAGACTGCCTTTTAGTAGAAAAATGACAAACATAGTTTAGGTTTCATAGACTTTGAGCTTCTTTGAGGTCAGACTATAATTACAAATATAAGTTGTTAAATATGAGTACTGTTCTGTTATCAAGGCCTTATGTAGTATTTATTTTTATATAATTAAGTGCCCAACAGAAGAGGTCGGAGTAATGTTTTTTCACCTGTAAACCAAAAAGATTTTCCGCAAATCGTGTAGAAGGTTGGTACAGAAACTCAGACCAGAATTGCTGCATGTGATAAAAACATCATGTGATGATTCAGAAATCCTCCTTAATCCTCATTGTTTGGAGTCCTAGTTAATTTTAGCTAATCTTCAAAGATGACTGTTAACTTCAGCCTATAGTCTGTCTACATCCTGTAGTAATTTCAGGATAATTTTGATGATTGGATGAGTAGGGAGATATAAGTGAAGAATGTTTTATTTCTTTGAAAAGTATCCTGAGAGGACAAATTTTTGTTTGTCTTGTGCTTAAAGTGCAGTTGAATTTTCCAATGAGTTTCATGGGTGGTTTTGGTGGCTTTTTTTAAATGATGAGAATGGGCTTAGTTGCTAAACTGACAGATTGAAGATCAGTGAATAGATTTTGGGTTTTGGGGGCAGTGAGTTAGCAGCGTAGACTTAGGTCATCATGGATTAGGCAGCCGTACTAAGGAAGGGGTGGAGCATGTGTACATGGGACTGACAACAGAGGGGGAAGGGATGCCTGAGGCAGCCGTGACTTAAACAAATTAAATAGTTCCAGAGTGGCATCATCAGTAGTTCATTAAATAATATCCAAAATAATCAGAATGAAATTTGTGATGGAAACTGTTCGAAATTCTGAAATAGATTTGGTATAATCACAGCAGTTCAAGTTCCTTTTGGCATGTAGATAATTTCTTAACAAGTTAATAGGTGAAACAAGAATTTCGATATTCATTGATTACAGTTTTTTATTATCTGCAGCTTGCAGAAAACCAGAAACAAGTACTTAACACTTATGCTGGCAAAAGTCACATCTCTTCTGTTTAACTTGAAGGTTAGGGTGAGAGATTTTATTTTTTTCCTTTTTTCTTTTTTTTTTTAAAGTGGAGTCTTCACTAAAGACTAGTTCTAGTAGATATCTTAAATATCTTCCTATATTTTAACAGTGCTTTGATAACTTAAATAACTGCCAAGTTAATATAGCTCAGTCTTGCATTAGAAACATGTATTTCCTTTTTAAATGAACAGTCACTGTCATCCTTTAGTCTGGTTGATGAATTATTAACCTTTTCTTTCCCCCTTTTTTCCCATGCAGTTAGTTTGGAAATGCTGATCTGTAATAATCTAGTTCAGATGTTGTAGAATGTGTTTAGTTATTTTGCTAGCTTTGTAACTCCTTTTCGTGGAGAGTCTATGGCATAATGTCTTGGTGAGTCAAGAGAAACAGTGGTGTAAGGAAAATGCAGGCAATTCTTAGGGCAGCTAATTTAACAAAAGGTAAACAAATATTTTTGCTTGGTTTTTTTGTGAAGAGTGACAAATGTGCTGTGGTCTTGGGGTGCTGTTCTGTAGGACTGAATGAAAGTGTTGTCTTACTGCTGAAAGATGGTTCTGCTCTGAGACCTGTTCCTGCTCGTAGTGTTGAGTTGACTCTCATGATTGTTGAGTTTGTCTGACGTGGCAGAAGGTTAGCTCAGCCCTTCCTTCCTCCTACCCCTGTTGGATGGCTTTCTGTTGAATTATGAAGTTGAATGGGTTTATGAAGTGTCCAGTTAATGTTGAAAATGGTGAAGGACAGAGACCTCCTTCTCTTTTAGCATAAGCAGACTGTTAGCTTGACTCAGTTTATTGTGTAACCATAGTATCAATTCTTCCGTAGACCATGATGGAATTTTGCAAGAGTGGAGTAAGTTAATAAATGGATTTTTAGTTACAAGGCCTTTTGATTTGGTCAAAGGCTTCAGGTGGTACCTAATTGACACTGAGTGATAAATAACATTTGCAGGGTGGTTTGTAGAAGCTACAAGGAATACTAAAGTTACAATGCATAGAAGAGAGGGAGAATAAAATACAGTAATCAAGGTATTAAATTTGGGACCAGCATCTGTTTCTAGTAATTTGTTTTATAAACATTTTACTCTAAACAATTGGAAGGGATAAAATGGCTAATGGGCTAGCAGATGCAACCTACAGAATCTTTTACAGAGGCTTTCAAAATATTTTTAAGTAATAAATTTTCTGCAGCACTTTTTTCCGAAATGCATAATTCACAAAAAAAAGGTTGGTGAATACAGCGTTGCTTCTTTCTTGATACTAATTGTAAGAAAGCTTATTGCCATAAGTAGAGTAATTATGCTGTGAGTTAAGTTTGCATTTAAATTGACACTGACACTAGCTTGGTCCTGAGAACTTTTGTGAACAATAAGTTCAGCATTCTTTAATTAGAAATTTATTTTGTCATATTATGAGGTAACTGCATAACTGTCAAGGATATAATCAACTATGAGGTCTTGGAGCTTCGTTATTTTAAACAAATACTGATAAAATATTTCTGTTGGTGTTTTTGCTTAACATAATTGTACGGCTGCTAAATTCTGTATGTTCTGGATACATCAGTAGTGTATCACAGGGTGATAAAATTATTTATTAGTGTTTGCTGTTCAAGTGCTGTCCTGGATTCTGAGAAGCTCAGCACTTCAAAGTGTTATGAGATACAAGCAGACTGTTGGAGAGGAGCCATGTGATCTTATTTCTAAGCTTAAATGTTCTCTTCTAGAAAGTTAGCAACTCTCGGTCAAGATAGATGACTGATATTTAGACCCGAAGTCTTTTGGCTTTTAACTTCTAAAGGGCTTCATGTGAATCAGGATTTAAGCTAAGGCACATGCTATTTGGAGTCAAATGAGGTATGGACATCAGTGCTCTCTTCCTCAGGCAATGAATTTCTGAACTGACCCAGTGTTATTATACATAAACTTCGCTTTCATCGAGGCACTACCATGATTTGATGATTTTAGTTGTCCTTAGGATTTTGTACCCTTTTGTTCTTCTGATTAATAAGTAGAGAAAAATGTATGAAATGTTCAAGCAGACTTTTCTAGTGTTTAAAGAGCTTTTTTGAACAGGAAGAATGAAAACTGAATATTTTGGCCAGCCAACTACAGATAGATGTGATGTCTTTGCCAATGCTTTCTTGGTAATGCTGGTGCTACCTCAATGCTTTCAGCAATGAGGCTTTAAACTCATTATAGTACATCCTCCAGAGTATGTAGAAGTGCTCCAAATGGTACGTCTTTTGTACCGATTGAGTAAAAAATCTGAGTGTTTGGTATTCTTAAGTATTCTACATTATTCTACTGTATTCTACATTGAATGAGCCAAAGGAAGCTGAAGTGGTGTTGGAGGTTTAGCTGGATTTTTTTTGTTGCCATTACTCCTACAGTCTACAGCACTGCAGTCAGGTTAAGGTATCATTATTTTTGTGAAATGTTTTGTCTAGCTGGAGAGCGGGCAGTTGTCTTTCACAAGGTTTGCAAGATTACCACATGGTATATACTATGATTACAGAAAATTGCTCATCTTTACTCTTGTGCTGGTAGCCTCATTTGAACTAGATGTCCTACTTTCTATTTTTTAAATTGAAGAAGACATGGTGAAACTTCCTGAAAGAGTAAAATGTATTTCAGTTTGTGGAGACATGTTTCTCTGAGAGTGTTCTTTTTAGAAGGTATTTTTAGGACTTGAAAATAGTTCTTGGGCTTTATAGTCTATTGTAGAGTTAATAAATTGCATGTTAAATGGAGCATCTTAGTCTTTATTACACTGCCTGAAGTGTAGATGGTGTTGGGGATAGGTTGTTGAAATATTTTACAACTTTTAAGATTGGGCAAACACTGAGATTTATAATGGTCAGTGCCAGTATTAGGTGTCTCTTCCTTAGTTGATCAGAAATGCTGAAGTGTTGTGTATCAAGGAGGACAGTTCTGCATTAAGGCTGCATCTTGGCCATGCTGAAAGTCCTAAGCACTGCTAAAATGGTACTTGAATATAAGGCAGGTTCTTTTCTAGGTTTAAAGGGCAGCTTAGCAGGTTGTTCTCATAGTTTGAGTATTTATATTTCTTTAGTTAATGGGTGGTGGTGTCTGTGCCAGATTGAATATTGCCTTTTTTCTGTAAAGTCTTGTGAAATAATGGCAAGGGGCTGAAACCGTGTGACCTCCCAGGATAGAAATTACTCTCCAAGGAGAAATCATTAATGGAAATTAGTGTTTCTCTTTTTTTTCTGGCTTTTTTGGAATCCAAACTTTTCTGTATACACTTTCTTTGATGTGGGGACTCCTGGTAAAATGTTTTAGCTCAAGTACTGTCGAATAGGAACAAATTCATTTTGAATATTGAATACAGGCCTGCTGCAGCTGTTTCCCCAGAAGTGAAAAATCGTCAAGCTTTTCCAAGGGAGTCCATTCAAATGAAGACAGTATACAGTAACTTCCAAAGCCCTCAAGAAGTAGTTCTTTTCCCGAGCAAACTGTACCTGGTAGAAAACAAGATGCTCATTACAACATTTTGAGAGGCAGGAAGGGATAACTCTTTGCAGTGACAAAATACCCTTTTTGCAAATTGGTCATGGGTATTTGTGTTGAATGAGTGTTGGCACTTTACTTCTTGCTCAAAGAAAATGATATTACTTCCCATAGAGGTATGTGTCAGAGTATAATGTTCTCTGACCATGTTCTTTTGGATAATCCACACGAGGAGGGTGTAATGTTGGATATAAGGGCAATGAAGCTGGTAAAGGATCTGGAGCACATGTCCTATGAGGAATGGCTGAGGGAGCTGGGGTTGTTTAGCCTGGAGAAGAGAAGGCTCAGGGGTGACCTTATCACTCTCTACAACCACCTGAAAGGAGGTTGTAGCCAGGTGATGGTTGGCTTCTTCTCCCAGGCAACCAGCAATAGGGCAAGAGGACATAGTCTTCAGCTGTGTTGGGGAAGTTTAGGTTGGACACTAGGGAGAATTTCTTCACAGAAAGGGTGATTAGGTATTGAAATGCCCAGGGAGGTGGTGGAGTCACTGGCTCTAGAGGTATTTTAGGAAACACTGGATGTGACACTTAGAGCCATAGTCTAGTTGACGTGGTGGTGTTGTCATAGGTTGCACTCGATCTCAGAGGTCTTTTCCAAACTAATTGATTCTGTAATGTCAAATGTGTGTGTTTTAAGATACTTGATGTTATATGGGCTTTCTGCTTTAGAAGGACAACACATTCGTATTATGTTTTCAGTATATTTTTTAAGTTACACTTAGCAAAATCTAGAAATTGAAATAAACAGTTCAGTTGCAGTACCAATGTGATTCCCATTTCCAGTCTCTATAACGTTTGCACCATCAGGATGCTGGGCATCCCCCTTGCTAGAAAGGATCATGTGGGTTAAAATCCCATGTGCTGCTCTCTTTGAAATTGTGTCAGTGGTTCAGTGCATATGTTGACCAAGTGACATAATCCAGACCAGCAGGGGTGGGATGCAAACTCAGACATTAGTATTCTTTTGATGAAATCAGGGAGGGACATTCATATCACCAGTTGATCCACTCAATGGATTTAGTTGTTTATCCAAAGCAAAGGCCACCATCCAGTCTCCACTGAGTTGAAGTACTTACATTGTTTGTAACAGCTGTGGTTAGTCACACCGTGCATTATTTCCTGAGCTTTGTGGGTGCTTCACCGTTGTCCCCTCTGAGCCTTCTGTTACAGGGGTTTATTGGTCAGTCACAGTACTTGAGTATTTATCATGTCTAAATTCACAGGGTTTTGAAGCTCATTTGAGAAATTGCTAATTGAGAATCAGTCATAAATGGTCTTTGTGATGTAATCATGTGTTAGGTACACACAACTGTATCAGTGCAGTCTGTATAGATAAAGCCTTCCTCAATGTAAGTTCCAATTTTATGCACATAATTAAAATGTAGATAAATTAGTTCAAAAGCCAAGAATAAGACATTAAACGTTGGAATTTACCTAATCATGGTAAGTTTGTAGCTTGTCTGCATTTATGGTTTGTGAACTTGATTGCACTGATTTTTATTTATTTTAATAAATCCCTATCTGCTACACTCTGCTGCTTCCACCTGCTTCTTCTGTTAGCATAACTGGTGAATTTCTCTGGAGATTTAATTCCTGTTAAAATCTGATTCAATTTCACAGAGAAAATTGCATCACAGTCACCATGTCAACCATAGTCAACCATGTTGAGTATTGCTTGTTTCAGAATGATCTGAGGGCTCTTTTGTATTCTTCTCTGCTTTAGCTCCACTTTTGGAATCCTCCCATGAATCCAGGGTTTGCTTCTGGCTGTGCAGTTGGTCTAGGACTTACTGTAACTATTAAGTGTGCCTAATGCCTTTTTTTTTTTTGTATGTCGGCTTGGCTTTTTGCTGTGTCTTGTTGTCACTTGGCCATTGTTCTGTGGTTGGGACCTGTATTGAAGTTCCAGGAGCACCTTACCTTCTAGACAAATGGGAGGGTAAGATGGCATAAACATCTAGTGAAATAGATATTTTTTTAGGTGATTGTTAGCTAGAGACTCTGTGGAATCACAGCCATGATGCTGAGCAATGATCTGTTGAAATGGAGAGCTTGAAGGTGGACAATAAGATAGGTAAAGATCTGGCTCTCCAAAACCTCTAGCCACCATGTCCTAATGAGTAGAAGATTTTGAACTGAATCTTTGTATCTGATGGAACTGTCAGAAAACAAGATTACTTCCATTCTGGGTAGAGTCTTTTCCTTAAATATTCCTTTCCCTGCCAAGAGTCTGCCTGGCAGGAATTGTTTCCAAAGTCCATGTGCAGACACATGGAGACTCAAACCTCTGTGCCTGTTGACATCTAGTTGATCTCTAGCCCTGTGTGCTTTCAGGATTCTAGACAGTGCAGAAAAAGGTGAGCATTTGGTATTTTATTATGTTACTGTGTGCACAGATGAGGTTTTTAAACCTTTTAGTGTACATCAAATATAGTTTGATCATACAGAAAATTCAGGAAATGGGAAGCTTTGTAAGTTTCAGTCTGTTCTGTGGTCAGTGAAACACCTTTTTATTCTGTTGTTGAACACTGCTGTTTTTTCAGTGGGGGAAAGGTAGATAAAAAGTGAAAGCTAATTCTTACGGTGGGTGATGAGGTGCTGATTCTTTTGGGGTCTGAATACGAAAGGCATGAACACTTGAAAGGCAGATCACAAATAATAACTCAGAAAAGGTGATAGCAAGTTATAACATCATATGTCCTTTCTGATTCTTGTAATCCTGAGATGATATGGCTTGGGATGGATCTCTGGTCAGGGCATGGCACAGTGTAGATCTTGTTTGCTTGTTGTTTATTAATACTGTTACGTGGTTTTGCTCACAGTACAGATTCATCCATCACTGATAGCAGTCGAGTCTGCAATGTGGGCTTTGTTGTCTCTTGGACAACATGGTCTCATATCCTTATTAATAAAACTGCAGTTCCTGTGCAAGGTGCTTGTAATATTTCAAGTGGAAAAGACAGCGTACTGTGCATAAAATGAAGTGCACATGGGTTAGTTACACATCGATTATGTGGACGTTCATTAATTGGGCTATTGATTAGGCACGGCATGACTCAGTAATGATCACATGGTATCTGCGCTAGTTCATGTACCCGAATGTGGGTCACTAACTGCTCATACAGCAGTAGTCTTACAGGTGAATCATTACAAACAAGTTGAAAGGTCTTTGTAGTATTTGAGTTGGCTTGAAAGGGGTTCAATTTTACCATGACTGATGGGATTCAGGCGGACTTAGTGAGCTGTTCAGGTGGACCCAAAGGTTCAGAAGAAAGAATTTCAAAGAAAGAATCAGAATTTCTCTCAGTACCTCAACTTGTCATTGTTTTGTGAACATCTGATTGTTGGTTTTTTTTCACTTTTGCTGTTCTCTATAGTTTTGTTTTTCTACTACCTTTGTGTTTTGCCCTTTTAGGTCAGTTGAGTAGCTTTATGCAACATTTACAGGGCTGTATATTAGCTAATTAGCCAAAGTGTTTTGGTCACCAGTTTATTTAAAAATAGATTTTTCTGTGAGAGTGTTCTTAGTTTTTAGACAGCTCCTGGTGAATGTAGGTCCCACCATTTACGTACTCTGAGCAAGAAGAGCTAAAATTTCCCCTTAAAAATAATTGTAAAAGTATCTTGATGTCAGTGAGCCCTGCTGATTAAAATGGACTCATCCTGCTAAGCTGAGAAAAACAATGTTAGAGGTAAGTTTTTGGTACTTGGTATTGGTCATGGTGGAAAGAGGGTAGGCAGGCTCTTGTAGCATCTGAGGAAGAAGAAACAGTAATAGCTTACTGTTAACTAATTAACTATATTTTTCTTCAGAGAAAACAAAAGGGAACTCTGAATTTCTGGTAGTGTAAGCCTTCCAGATGAATTTGTATTCATTTTCATAAACATACTTTGGTCACAGTTCCACAGTTATGTGATTGATGGATATTTCTTGGCCTAGAAATGGTAGTGTGTACATTGGAAGTGGTCCAAGAAAAGCCCTTCCTGAGGCAGCTATTTATTTTTGTTAGTTAGCATCCTGCTGCTTTGTTCCTTAGTAGAGTTAGCTGCAAGTGGGGGATGGGAAGCTGTAGTCATAGCTCCAGAAGCTTCAGTGATCATGGATGTGCTGCCTATCTGATAGCTGCCATAGGCCAGTATAATTTCTTAGCCCACATTTTCATTTGCCATGTAAAAACTTGGCCTGCAATGAAGTACTGAACTATTTTAAGGTATCAGCTGATGAATGCCTGAAAATTAATTGCAGCATAGGATGGGAAGGCATCTTGCTATATGTGGGTTGTCTCCTTTAGTACAGAATGCTGTGGTTTTGGGAATAGCTTCTGTTGGAGACCTTAAAAGGTGTTGCAGAAGCCCAGATCTCTGTTGTGCAGCTCTGGGCAGCAATGCAAAAGACTTGAGAGAGCACTTGCCAACAGTATTCACTAAGTAATTTTTCTCTTGTATTCTGGAACTAATGGATAGTAAAACTAAAATCATTGGCTTGAATACAGTTATTGTGGTCCAGCAGATAGTAAGCATGACTGTTTTCTGGACCTAAATCTGTTGGTGTTACCCACTTCATATTTTGTGAAGGGAACAGTGATTGGTTTCTCATTGCCTGAGCAGTTGAATTTAATTTGTAGCAAAGTTAGATATTTGAAATTGTCCTTTTCTGAGCTACAAGTGTAGTTTAATCTACAAAGATTATAAGAGGGTTTTTAGAAGTTAGATGAGGATCCATCCAGAATTGTCATACAATATGTAATTTCACTCTGTTGAAAGGAGCTGGCTATAAAAAGACCTTCTGAGCCTTTATCTTTCTGATGCTATACCAGATTTTCTTTGTAGTTTTTTTCACTGCATACAATACAGTGTTCTTCATAAAAGTGGGAGATAATATGAATGAAACACATTCAAAATGAATGGCTTTTTGAGTGTCACAGAAAGCTTGTCAAAATAAACTTTGTTGTAGCACAGTAGTTCTGCATTAATGAAGATTCATTTGGAAAAAACCCCTAATCTCTGAGAGTACCTTAACATTTCTGTTTAAGGATATTTGAATTCTTAAAATATCCTTTAAAATCACTTTAATAAACTTCCCAAAGTCCTAATTGATAATATTAGGGAAATTATCAGTTATGTATCATTTTCTGGGGTTGTTATTTGTGTTTAGCAGTGATGTCATTTGGTGTAGGGAAAAAGGTTTTTCTCAGCATTAAAATTTTTAATGGCTGTCAGTTCATTTCTGCCTGCTCTTACTGAGAAAGCTTCGTTGCTCAGCGTTTTTATTGAGGTTGTAGAGTCATTGTGGTCAAAGTCATATGTTTGTGGGTTTGTTTTGGAAGAGCACTTAGGCTTAATGGTTTTCAGCCCTAAACTGGTGTCTGGTAGCTACAGAGGAAATTAGCCATCGTATTAGAGTGCATGGCCAACAGTGTGCGGTATGGAAAATGAAGATTGTCATACCTCTTTTAGGGCATAAAGTGCTGGAATCTTTTAATCTTGAAGTATTTTAAGTCTGAGCATCCCTAGAGGAGATTTATATAATACATACAGTAATTATTTTCTAAAGCATAGCCCCACCTATTGAAATTCTGTGAAAGTATAATGCTAAAGCCATTTCTGTGGTTTGCATGTTTGCATGTTGGATGTCTTCCAGCTATTGGAGGGGGATGTGTGTGTGGCATGATGGACTGGTAACTAATTGTGGGTGCAGTAAGACAGAGAGCAGGAAGAAAGAGTATCACTCCAGCTTCTCATCTAATAAGCAAGAATCAGAAACTCTGAGGTTTCATTAAATATCAAAGCAGTGCTGAGCTGTGCAATCGATGTTGCTATTGCACTGTTCTGCAGTTCAAAAAATTTTAACTTCCTAAAATTACAGGAAAACATAACTTTTTATAGCATTGACTTGAAGCTTTTGTACTGTAGTCAAGTTTTATGATTTCACTTACATCTGTGCTCTTTGAGGGTTTCCTAGTGGTTTTTCTCCTTTGTGTACAAGAAGATGTAAATAGACCTGTTTGAAGAGCCTCCTTCTACTTCATTAATGGGTAGAAAGTAGCAGGGAGTGAAATTTATCTGGAGTGATAGCTTTCTGACCAGGTATTGATGAGAATGAGCTAAAGGATTATTAAGATATTTAACTGTTAGAATCTTTGTCACCACTGAACACATTGTTATAGAAATTAAGTCTTCTCAGTTGCATGTCCAGTGTTTTCTCTTATTATTGCAGGTGGTAACTGCATGAAAATATGCTGAATTGTAGATTTTTTTTTTTAAGTGCAATGTTTATAAAAAACTATCCTTTAATGGCATTAATACTGAATGGCTCTGGTGTACATCATTTGAAGTGAAACGTTGATGCTCTCCTTCCCTTCAGACTTTGGTTTTGTTTCTAGGTTGCACGTCTTCAAAAAATTCCTGATGGTGACAATGAGACAATGATTCCTGTACTGTCTTCAAAAAAAGCAAGTGAATTACCAGTTGATGAAGTAGCAAGTATCCTGCAAGTAAGTAATTTTTACATCTCTTAAGAATGTGCTTTTGTTACCAAACAGTAAGTTTGATATTTCTTAAGGACAGATCTTGTAATTGAAAGTTGATGCATTATCATGCATTTTGATATTAGCTATTGTCTGCTTCTAAAAGCAAGTTGATTTTTAAATTGTTACTTGAAATGCTCTGATCTCTTAATATTTTCAAAAAAAAAAATTGAGTATTTGGAGGGGGAATGAGATTCAGCTTGAAAATGTTTGGATTTCTGTATGCTTTGAAGATGGCTATTTGTTAATAAAAATCCTGGAGTCAGTCTTGTTATAAAATTCTGTCCTGTTGTTTTTTTTTTGTTGTTGTTGTTTTTTATTGCTTCCATTTCTCTAAGGAATCCTTAATGTCCTTAATTTATTTTGGTAGCCTTCATTTTAAGCAGAGAAACAGGACTGAGTAAGCTGCCCATTGACAGATTTATGAACCATTGAATCTGGGTTAATTTTCATGATAGATGGTCTTTTTTCATTTTCTGTATGCTTGACTGCCTGAGGAGTACACCATGATAAATGGTGGTCACTGTCAACTCAAGACTTTGAAGTTATTGCAGTCATTTGGCTGAGCAACTGAACTCCTGACATCATTCTCAGGAGTCTGAAGTATGCCCACAGTTTGGTTTGTTGTAGAGTTTTCTACAGGGAAGATCAGCAGTCATTTAGAGATGTGAAGCAACATCTACTTCTGTAGTTCTTACGTGACTTTTTGGTTGAATCTCCTAAATACTGCCAAACAGAATTTTAAAATAGTAGTCTGTTAGCTTTTATTGTCATACAAACATTTAGTACCAGGCTTGTCTTTTGAATGTTGCCCCAGTGTTTATAATCTAAGGCTGTATATTTTGGTGTTGGAATTTATTTTGAAGTCTAGCTTTTCAGTGCAATTGCTGACTGCTTTATTCTTTGCATATTTTAATAGGCTAATCTTCAGAATGGCTTAAAAAACTGTGAAGTTTGTCACAGACGGGCATTCCATGGATGGAATGAATTTGATATTAGTGAAGATGAACCACTGTGGAAAAAATATATATCCCAGGTGAATGTTTTTGGCCTTTCTCCTTTTTAGTTTTAATAGCTTTCAGTAGTTTTGCTTGTTATTTTGGTTTACTTAGCTTTTGTGTACATGAACACATTTTTATAAAAGTGGGAAAAGTCTAGCAGAATGGGAAATTGCAACTTCTATAATTTATATCTAATTTACCTGTTGAAAAAGCTTTTATTTAGGTATCTGCTAATGTTTCGATTGAGTGATTTGTTCTTGAATGTGTGTTCATACCTAGACAAAGGGTGCCATTCATAATTAGCCTGAGGGTTAGAAAAGCAGAACTTCCTTGTAGTCAGACTTGGTCCTGAGTTTTACTAAGGTCGTAGAACAATACATTTGACTGCTGGTAAATATTTAAATGGAATATGCAATGTTAATAACTTGATAGACAATAAGAATTTTGAAAAGCAAAACTGCTGCCTTTGAACTGAGGGCGCAGGTGGGACCAGTCTTGATTCTGGTGTTAAGCAGAACTGGCAAGAGTCAAGTGTGAATTTTTTTTCAGTGTGATAGATCTCAGAGACATATAAACACACCTGATATATATATATATATATCTGAAAGTGCCACTGCTTTCTCCTACCTACTCCTCCCACCCCCTAGCTACACAAGATATTTACACAGAAGATTTTTCTAATGAATTTACAATGTTAAATATTTTGATCAACATTTCAGTGCAACCTTGAAGTAATAAATGGTTGACTCTAGAGATCCTGTGTTACTTGGGAGTGACTAAAAAGATATTCAGTGCTCTGTTGATGATAGCAGTGGGAACATCATCCCATACTAGCTGTACTCTGGCACTAATGCTTTATTTTCCCATGTATAGGGTCAATTAGTCTGATGCATCAGAACATGTCTAAGACATGTTATCCAAGTCTGTTTTAGATGGGATTTATTAAGATGCATATTTGCTTTGAGTGTGCTTATGAGATGTGCTTTTAGAATGTTCTTCACTTGAATTGTTGGAATGTTCTTTTTTATAGTGTTTCTCAAAAAAAATCATTGTGTTCGCAACCAGCTGTCATAGAAGCAAGGTCCTTTTTTATTTTAACCTTAAAAATCTGAGGAAATCATGTGATCTAAAAGGAAAATTGGTGTCTTGTAAAACAAGAAATCATGAATTGAAAGTTAAGAAATATATTGCTGCCTTAATAGTGATCAGTTGCTGGGAACAGGGTCAGTCTTTTACCTCAAAGACGCTTTGAATGTATTTCAGGCTTCTTTTTGTATGTTTAAATACAGTATAAGCAATTATAGGAGATTATTCTTTTTGTATTTAAAATGTGAATCAAGAAATGGAAGAAACATTCTTTTCCTGTTGCATATTGAATACAGTCTATTCAAGGTCTTTGATATTTAAAAGAAAACTCCTCAAGTAAACATCTGAACTGCACAGAGTTAGATTTTCTTTGCACTGGTAGGTTATAAATATTTTAATAATAGAACATTATGTTTCAAAAATAGATCTGATGTGCTTTGAGGGGTAGATAAAATGGCCTTTCTGTCAAGAGTGTGGCTGAATTACTGTTCTGTTTCATTGCAGTTTAAAAACCCCCTTATTATGCTTCTCCTGGCATCTGCAGTCATCAGTGTTGTAATGCATCAGTTTGATGATGCTGTCAGTATCACTGTGGTAAGGAACTAAGATTCTGTCTTCCTTGGGAGTACTTCAGATTGTGTGACCACATGTGTGTTCAACATCACGTGAATGACCATGTGGGGTGGGATCACTTGGCTACAATTAATGAGTTTGATTTGTATGCTGTCATTAAATCTGTTTAATTTGAGTGGATTTTGGTTTTTTTCTTTTCCTTGAGTGATAGCAGCAGTACATATTAAAATACATCTTTGAATAATTTTCTGACTGCTTCTTGTATCTTTACTCTTCTGTTAGCTAAAAGACCTATCTTTAGGCGTTTGTTCAGAGGAGCAATTTTTGGCATTTTCTATGTAATTTTAATCTTAAATTATACCTTAATTTCAAATTTAAACCAACATAAGCCTTCTGTGAATTTGCTTGAAAGATGTAATCTTTTAAAACATGAAAAAGAAGTGTAACCTGAGCTCTCTAGAAATTACAGAAAAAAGATAGAAGCTGAAATAGTAATTTTTTTGTAGAAACTTGCAGTTAAATAGGATGCTAAACTAGTGAGCCAAATATAATACTCATAAACATTTGTCATTGCAATTGACACAGAGAAGAAAATTGTAATCCCTTTGACCTTTTTGGGGTGATAGGTGGTAACTGAAAATCTTGATTTCTGTATGACTAGAGGGAAGTTCTGGCTGTTTTATTTTGCCCCTGTCTTACCTCTACACTTCTTGTGTTGAGTTTTGCTTCCATGTGTAACTCAAGGTAACTGGAGGTTTGCTCTTTACCCCTCTGTTTCTTTATAAAGAACAGTTGTCTTTGGAAGATAAACTATGTGGCTTCTTAAAGAAAAACTTGCAATTTTGAATTTGAGTATAGTGTTAGTTTGGAATAGTCTATTGTGTTCCTAAATTGGATTTAGGTAAATTATTTTATTATGAAATTTATTTAATTATTGTGGCTGAAAGTTGAATTATTTCATGTTTTTTTCCCTTGGTTAATGCCCTTAAGTCTATTTCTCAACTCTCTTGAGCAAGGCAATGAGAAAAGAACAAGGCAGTTAGTGTAAGGGAGCAGTAATTTCTGTGTTCTGTGCTACAGCCTGAGAAGGAGTCTTTCAATGGCTTTGTGAACATTGTAGATGTGTCTTAAAATATGGAGGAAAAAGGTGTGATTGAGTTAAAGTTTATCAGTTGTGGGGTTTGTCTAACTTCTGACTATCCTCTACCATTTAGTCTTGTTATTGTTAATGCCCACTTTATCACTGCGTGAATGCTTGCTTTACTTCATTTTCAGATGACAGTGCAACTTTTCTATGACTGTGTATTTGTGTTCAGAGCCTTATCAACAGAACTAATTTGCCACTAAAGATCAGTGACATATATTACTTTTGGTGGCAATGCTGGCTTGAGATGCTTTTGCCATCCTTTTAGCTCTGCTGGTACAAAGGTATTGTAAAACTTTCTGCTCTGGACTGGGAACTGATGAAGATTAAAAGAAAAATAAAATAATTACATACTTCTTTCCATCGATATGAGGCTAGGAATGCAAAACTGTGTCAGGTAGCATGATCTTTAGAATATAATATTACCTCCGAAAGAAACATGTGTAGCTGTGATTGAAATATTCCATGGAAAGATGGAATATTTATGTAGTTACTTCCTAATGTTCAGTTGGTGAAGCTAATGTTAGTATCACAAATAAGGCAGATTTACTGGATTTATGTGGATTTAGTTGAGTTCAAGGGAGTTTTTCGCTTGCAAAATCTTGGTAATATCTTGGATATTTTTAGTAGTTGCTGCATGTACTTTTAAAGGCTTAATTAATGGATGTTGTATTATGTTTCTGTAAGAAATCAGTGTAATAACTCGGTTTCAGTAACAACTCAGTTAATGTAAGAAAACTCAATTCACGAGTGTGTTGAAGGAGAAGATGAGACATACTTTACAATAAATTGATCATTGTTATTTCCTGTTATAGCTTTAATTAATTCGTGCACTTTCACATCATATACCTAGAAGGCCCGTGATGTTTATGTTGAAGCCTTGTGACCAGAATTGTATTTGATATGGGGGACTATGAAGGCTTGATATTGAGGCCTTAGTGTACTTATCTTGGATCCCTCCTAATGAGCAATTTTTTTTTTTTAGCTTTTTTGTTTTGGATCTCTGTCATCTTGGCTGTGTGGGGTGTGCCTGGTGTCCTGTCTCTCTCCTTGGGTGTCTGGGGCAGAGTTTGAGTTGCTCATCTTCCTCTTATTCTTCTTGCTAGGATATTTTATGACTCCAGACCAGTTTTTCAGCTGCCTTATATCTAGTCTTCAGCTGATTCTTAGTCTTTCTGTTATCTGGTTGTTTGAATAAAACCACGTCTGTGATACCCTGTAGCAGTTAACACACCTTTGTTTTGTTAACAGAGAACACCAGTCAGTTTTTCTATTTGTGTCATGTATTTTTCCGCTGCTGTCTCTTGCTCCCCATTTAGAAACAGGAAGCAAAGAAGTTTTTCAAGTTTGCTATCTAGTTATTAATCTTATTTTTAGTAAAAGCAGGTTATCACATCCTTGGACATCACTGAAGCAGGTGTAAATAGATAATGGCATTGCTTGTGGAGCAGACCCCAGGGATACCAAGTGATTTTGAGCATGAGAAAGTTTGTTTCCAAATCATCTTGTTAATATGAGCAAAACTAAATATGATTGCTTACTTTCTTGGTAATTTGGAATTCTTTTATCTCACCTGGTTTTGTTTTCTTGCAGGCAATACTCATTGTTGTTACAGTTGCCTTCGTTCAGGTAAGACAGCTGTTGGGTTGTCCAAATAAGAGTATTGCTTTTATGTAAACTCTTTTATTAATGAGACTGAACTAGTTCTCTTGATGCATTGTGCTGTGAATGATTGAGTAATGTGCTTTCATTGAAGTCCTTTGCCTTTTCTAAAGTGCATGATTTGTCCTGCTTTAACCACACTGACATTATGCACCTGTATCAGTATTATACTCAGCCACAAGAATACTTGCAAAAAAGCCCTTGGAATAAACAGTTGGAAATACTTAAGTATTTAACTTCATATAAGAGATTTTGAAAATGTAGCTCTTGCTTCAATTTTGTGCAGAAATGGGGGAAAAAATCATCTAAGTAGTTTCCCAAGACTTAAAGTAGTTGCTTTTGTTCTGTAATTACACAGCTTTAGTCAGGGTGTGCCTGAATCAAAATTGCTTTGTGCTTGTGCTTTATATCTTTAATTACGTGAATTCAGTACTATGCTTATTGAGTTACATATGAGTTGTGTTACCTTAGTTTTCCAGGAGCTAAGAGCACAGTACTTTTGGTACTAACTTGTTAAATTATAGAATTCAGTAAGGTGTCTAATCCCTGAGTTTAGAAGTGTTACTGCAAGTATTACAAGTAACTGAAGATAATGAAGGAAGTGCAAAGGACCTCTGCTATTCTTTCAGAAGAAATGCATGTGGGCAAATCTGGAAATTTTTCAGCGTTTGGACTGTTTGCTTTTTAAAGTATCCAATGCAGAACTGTTGAATGTCATCTCTTATCTGGTTGTTTGGAATATTACTTAATGCAACTTCACTGATAAAATAAATTTCAGTGGCTCTGTCTTATATGTGAAACTTTTCCCTGTTTTAAAAATATTATCTGCTTTATTTTTAAAAAAATGTCTCTGCAGGAGTACAGATCAGAAAAATCTCTTGAAGAGCTTAGTAAACTTGTGCCTCCAGAATGCCATTGGTATGTAGTTTTGTCCTTTCAGTCCTAAGTTAAGTCATATGAAGTTTAATCCGAAATGAGTAAATGGAAAAGATTTTACTGAACGTATTTCCTTTGCATCAAGTTTATATGCTGATGTAGAGCACACTTCACTTTTTCTCATTTTAAAGATTGTTTTATGAGCCTAAAGAACCACACCATGTTGTTGCCTCTCTGAACCCTTCAAATGATGTTACTGAGATGTAACCTCCAAGAAAAACGCGGCAAATTAGAAATATTTTGCTGAAACCTGTAACGTTGCAATGTGCAGTCAAGGGTGTGAATGCTTTTCTCAGACAAAATGCCAGAGAAGACATTCTTGCTGCTCTCCATGTTTTTACCTGCAGTGTACGAGAAGGTCGGGTGGAACACACCCTTGCAAGAGATTTAGTGCCAGGTGATACAGTCTGCCTGTCAGTTGGAGACAGAGTCCCAGCAGATCTACGATTATTTGAGGTATGTGCCTAAAACGGATTTAATGCCTCATAACTTTCCTTCTTGTGGGATAGAGGGGAAGGGAAGATAGCTACTGAATGCTGAAGTGCAGTAAGTGTTCTTGTTTGGAGTTCACAACTATCTTGGTAGAAAATTTGAAGTAATTACTTTCCAAATGTGATCACGCATTCTTAACCAATTTATGTAGTTTCTTACAGTAGGACATCAGAGGAAAGAATTTTTGAGTTTTATGTAGTAATGTATTATTGAAAATTTTATTTTTTTTCCCCCTCAATGTTAAACATATTACAAAAACATTGTTTTCAGTCTGAATGCTAAGATGTTTTAGCAACTGGTTGCAGGTAACTGGTTTTCAGTCTTTATTTGCATTAATTTTAGCGTATAGTTCCAGTGTTCATTGATAATGGAATATGAAAAAAAAATGTGAAATTATACTGGTGTAATCTTCTCTTTGACACTTTTTCATCAATGTGTGTCATTATATCTCCCAGTTTACTCAATACTTAACTTGTGATATTAGCATTGCTGGAAGTGTTTGAGTTGAAGCAATGGCACTATAGCAATATTTGTATATTCTCTAAAAATGAAGTGTAATGGGTATATATATATTCATCTTGCTTATTTTGATGGTTTTGCTTGAATGTTACATTACTTTTCTGTCAGATTGGGCATTCTCAGTGTGCCCAGTATCTGGGCTATCTCATGGTCAAGTAATTTCTGGATATGAAGATCTATATATTCTATTTATCCACTGTTGATACTTGATTAATCAGTGTACATTTCATAGACAAAGTCTAAATGAATTAGTTTCTGAGGCAAATTTGTGTTGCTCTTGAGAAATTTGTCTGGATCATGTTTTTAGCCCCTGCAGTGTAGTTAGTAGTTGAGTGGGTTTGTTTTCGTGTTTACAAACACTTTCCGCTTCCCTTGGCAATTGTATAGTCTCGGCATTGTTATGAAACTGCTGTTGCAGCAGCACCTACTTTCTTGCTCATATCTGATATCATAAGTTTCTCATCTGTGTGCAGCCCTACACCAGATGAATTTTTTTACCATCCTTAACCACTCTTGCAGATCATTTGAAAATAAAAGCTTGTCATCTTATTTTCATCTTGTATCTATTGGTCATTGCTACAAGGTAGTGGTTTTGAAGAAGAGGATCATATGGAGATCATCTTTTCAGAGAAGGATCTAGATTTCTTCTGTGTATTCTCACTGATGTGTCCTGAAAGCAATAGAAATGATAATTAGACATTATTTAGTTTGTGAAGTCATTTGTGTGTGTTAACTTTTTTTTTCACTAGTCTAATCTTGCAGAGACAATCTTGCTCTTAAAAATATATTTGAGAATCTTTTCTGGCCTAAGTTTTCTGTATGTTAATGAGCAGTCAATCAAGTTTTATGATAATATTCTCTAAAGCCAGAGTATCGCATCAAGAACTAACATGCCTGGAACAGTGTAGAATTTAAACACTATTCCTTTTGGTAGTGGTGATAAAAGTTTCAGAACTCATGGCTATATCTGAACGGTAGCAAAGTGGCATCTTCATCTTCCATCTTTGGCTCTTTTAAGTGAGAGCTTTGTTAGGTTTGTTGCTTTGTTGATCCTTAAAATGTGGTCAATATTGACATGGCTCCTTACCATATGAATAAACTGGATGCATTTTTAATGGTCAAAATTGTGAAACTTAGGTTTACACTTCCAACTACATAACAAAATATTTTCATGCTTTTTACCTATTTTGTTTTCAAAGGCTGTGGATCTTTCCATTGATGAATCCAGTCTCACAGGCGAGACAGCTCCTTGCTCTAAATCTACAGCTCCTCAGCCAGCAGCAACCAATGGAGACCTTACTTCTAGGAGCAATATTGCTTTCATGGGGACATTGGTCAGATGTGGAAAAGCAAAGGTAAAATCATTATTGATAAAAAAGAGCATTTTCCATGTTTCAACAATTTGAAGTCACTTCTCAGTCATTAGTGTGATACTCTGCAGAGCACTTCTCATTGGTGCTTTTTCAGACACTGGTTTAATAAGAAAACTAGGCCCAGGAGAGCTCACATTTATAGGGAGCAGATGATGTGAAACTCCTCTTTCTAGAATGTGCTGATTTGTTTCTAGAGCTACATTCACATGTTTGAAAATTTAGGTGTGGCTAGTGTAGGTGTTACCCTTTTTGAGTTTTTTTACTGGTAATTAATAAGTACTTCAGCAGTGCACAGAATAGCAGTTTGTTTCACAGGGACAAAATGTTTTTTAGGAAAAAATATCTACTTGTGACAAGAATAATTTCATAAACAAAGTTAACAACTGTAGCAGGCTGAAAAGCATTTGCTCACTATTTGAACCAAAACTATAAGATCAACGACTAACATTATAATTAAACCTCAGATTTAAATTTACTTTATTTTTGTGTGTGGGGTTGTTTTTTTTTTAGGGGATAGTTATTGGAACAGGAGAAAACTCTGAATTTGGGGAGGTTTTTAAAATGATGCAAGCAGAAGAGGTAAGTGTATATTTCATTCATTGAAACTCTGAATTTATTCCATGGGAACTTAGTTAAACATAATTATGTTGCTTTTAATATTTTTGTTTCCTCTAGTGAAGCAGATCTTAGCTCTTGAACATGAAAGTAGTAATTGAATTCAGTGCAACAAAATATCCATAGCTGACTGAAAGATATTAACTGTGAAAATAATATTCTGAACCTGTCTAAATATTTACATAGTTTTCTATTTGGCTAAATTGAATTTTCTACAGATGATTAAAAAATTCCTTTTGAGATATAATTTACCTTCCATGACTTTAATGCCTCTGTTTGGAAAATCAGTTTTATTCTTCAAGAGCTCTTTGGTCTTGGAAGAAGTACTGTGGCTTTTAGTCAGCATGTTGTTTTGGTTTTCTTAAATTAAATTTTTAATACGACTTTTTGGATTAGATTTGTTGCAGACATCACAAAGCTCCCAAAGAATATTTCTAACAATTTTTTTTTTAATTCTGTGAAAGAATAGTCTGTTTTCTCTAAGTAACATATGGAAACATAGGGCATAACTGCACATTATTCACTGACTGTCTTGAATTTTGCACCTGTGAAGTAGTATGTGGTACAGTTAATTTGTTAACTGCTGCATGTTTGCCATTTATCAAGGCTCCAAAGACACCTCTGCAGAAGAGCATGGATCTCTTGGGAAAACAGCTTTCCTTGTATTCCTTTGGTATAATAGGTAGGATAATTTATGTAAAATAATTACAAATTATTATCTAATGGAAACTAATGTGTAGGCCTGGGAAATGGAAGGCTTGATCTCTTTTTAAAAAATATTTTGGCTTCTGATTTTATTGGTCACTTTGAATTCATTCCACTAGTCATCTGAAAATTACTAATGTGACATAACTCTAATCATAAGGTTGTTAACTTGCTTCTTCCTGCAAATGTGCTTTTCTGACTTACTTTTTGTCCTTTAGATGCTTCCTTTTAAATTGCAATATGTCTTTGTATTCTGGTTGAAGGTGTGCATAAGTGAGTACCTCACTGTTGGTGTGATTGGGCAACTTGACTGGCAGATACTTTCTTCACCTTTGCTATACTAATGGAATCATGCTTTGACAGTGAAAGAAGTAACAGATTTTTATAGGTAGCTCAATGATAAGCTTGGTTTTGGCTATTTGATGTCTTTTTTTTTTTTTTTGTCCCCATGAGGCTACAGTACATGTTGGTTTTACGTTTTTCCCGACGACTATTTTCTTTATAGGTGTTATTATGCTAGTTGGCTGGTTGCAAGGAAAGCATATCCTTGATATGTTCACTATTGGTGTGAGGTAAGATTTTTGTTTTTAAATAGTGTAGATCATGCATTCCAGCAAATGTCTGAAAGCTAGAGATGTATTTTATAATATGCTTGCACACACTGCTCTTAACTTCACGTTAAATAATTAAAAATGAAAATGGAAAAGCAAATTCATACTTATTTTTAATGATGCAGTATGTTCCTGTCAGTCTCTTAAACTGTACATTTATATGGTGATTTCTGAGTGTCTTGGGGAACATCTGCAAACAAGCACTAGAGTTGTACAGTTTGAATTTTCATCACTGAGTAAATAAAGTAATTTAATAGTAAACTGTAATTTTGTAAGAGGCATCTGACAAAGCTAAGTTACTGCAAACCTTATGTCATGTAGTTCAATAGCTCATTTTCTACCATATTATGCAGACTTAATCCCAGGGTGTTTGCTGAGAACAAATCTGAATCTAGATGGTCTAACTCTGTACTCTTAGAAAAGTTGCTGAGATACTAGTTACATGGACAGTGCATAAGGCAGAAGTGTTTCTTTAAATTCATGGTCAGACTCTGGATATTTACCCTTCTGTGGAGGGGAACCACCACCCCCCAGGAGATGCATCTTTGAGCATTGCCTAATGAGTTATTGTGATCTTGTTTACACTGTCATCGTGTTTTTTATTTGTTTGTTTTTTAAGAGTGCCATTCCCTCACTTAAATTGCTGCCACATTAAGATCTGGCAGTAGCCATTGTGGATCCGTTGTGGCATTTCTTAGTTCTATTTAGCACTGACTACACTTATTCTTACCAGTTTGGGCTGCTTTGCACAGCCCTGATTAGCATTTTGTGTAGGCAAAATAGGTACAATCGATTTCTCCCTCACCCCAACATTTCTTCATACTTTTGCATAAATAACGAGTAGAAGTAATCTATTTCATGTTTTACTGTCTTCAGTTGATATGTTTTAATGAATGGTATACATCTAGAATCACATGGCAGCTTCTTCCTTTCAGTTTTAACCTCAGTGACCAGACAGCTACAAAAACAGCGTTCTGAACTGTAAATGCATAATTACTATGTAATCTTGTGTAATATTCCAAAACAAGATTTGTATATTTACTTTCATTACAGTTTGGCTGTAGCTGCAATCCCTGAAGGACTCCCAATTGTGGTAACAGTGACACTAGCCCTTGGTGTGATGAGAATGGTGAAGAAACGAGCTATTGTAAAAAAACTGCCTATCGTGGAAACTTTAGGTATGACTAGACTAACTTAGAGATAGTATTTTGATACAAATGTTGGAAATCAACAGAAGAATTGATGACTAAAGATAAAAACAAAGCAGGTATTCTTATTTCGCTAGCAATGTGGAGGCATCTTTAAACATTTTTAAATCGAATGGGTTATTACACAGTAGCAATTCAGGTAGTTGTTTCTGTGGGCCTTCTAATTACTTAATTTTTTGAACTGAAATGAGCAGTTAATAGCATGCCATGCTGAGTGATTGGCTATATAGACTCTTTAAACTTGTTTGCTGTAAGATGTTCCTGTTAAATAAGACTTGTGAAATTATTTTCAAACCAAGAATTTTTGGTGTAAATTTAGGAACGGTATTGACAGTAGAAAACAAATCCAGATTTGAATATTAGAAAAAGCTTTGTAATCATAGTGCACCTTCAGGATGTTGTGCTACTCATATTAAAACTTAAAATCATTTAAAAACATTCAAGCTCAAAAACATTCAGCGTGCAGGTTGAATTGTAAAAAATGTAAAGCATGGAACATGGAACAGAAATAGAAATACTCAGTTAAATAATTCTGATACATTTGAATTTCTTTTTGCATTTGAAGATTGGAAATATTTTTTCCAATGCCTCTAGTGGAGTTTTGTTAGTGTTGCAAGGGTTTTTGTTGCTTTTGCAGCTCCTGCTGTCCTGTCCAGAAACGTCAAGATGCTGCAACAATCTATCCGAATCTCCATTCCTGAGTTAAAAAGGCATATAGAAATCTCACATTTTTGTAATCTTTTCAAGCTTATTGAAATTTGCAGACTTATCAGTAAGTCACACTTGTGTGACGAAAGTGTTGTGGCTGGTGTTAGATAGATCTTGTACTTTTTAATAAAGAGGAATGACTGCTGTAAAGCAGGGCCTCAATTTTCCTTGTCACCAGGAATCACAATTGAGATTTCAGTAATGTAGTTTGAGATACAGCAGAATAAAATAAAGGAGAAGTAGTGAATGGAAGGATTTTGGATGACTTGTGAACTCTGGATTTTAATTAGGTTTTTTCTGTTTATTGGACTAACTTACAAAGTACTTTGTACGATTATTCATTAATACTTGAAAATTTGCTGTCTTTTGTTAAATCTCTTTTTTTTTTTGTTTCACAGACAGCTGCAGTATTTCTAGAAAATTGCTTGTCTTGAATACTTTTGGCTTTGTAAGTTACATTATTCTAAACAAGCATTGCCTTATAAATGTTAATTGGTTATTTCAGGTTGCTGCAACGTAATTTGTTCAGATAAAACTGGAACTCTGACAAAGAACGAAATGACTGTTACCCATATTTTTACTTCTGATGGGCAGCATGCTGAGGTATGTAGTGTGATGCTTAGGCTTGAATTTTCCTTTTTCCTTTGTTTTGTATATCAGCTCAAACATGCTTGAATACACTGCAGGTAAAGCATCTGTCAAGAAAGTGTAAATTTACTGCACCAAACTCCTGTCCCTCAACTTCCAACCATTTCTGTTCTTCAGTTCATTTAGTATTGCAGCCTTTGAGCTGTGTTATCCAAGCCTTTTCTGGTTACAGAAGAATTTTTTTATATAATATGTTAAGTTCTTACATCTCTTGATGGCTGTACATCACAATAAGAGGCAGATGCTGAGATACAGCACAAAGGCAAGTTGAGAGATTGTGTTTTTCTTCAGTGTAGAAAGTTGAGGCTATTTTACTGTTTCAGGTGCATAAAAATAAAATTTACGTTACAAACATTTAAAACGTGAATACATAGCTTTTGGCTAAAAGACAGTTTATTGTGTGAATCCTTCACATTGAATATGTACTATCATTCATGTTTTTTTTTTAATAATAGATGGAGTTGGAAGTAGGAGTAGGACATGAAAGAGTGGTTGTTGAATTTGGGGAGTTGAAGTAATTGCACAAAAGAGAAGCAAAAGCAGCAGAGTGGAAAAGCAGTGAGGTGTGGAACTGGGAGTGTTTTAAATAAGTTCTTGAATTCTCTAGCTCCTTGATCAGGTTTTGTTTCCACGGTACAGTTAATAGATGGTCTTGTTTTCTTTTGTAAGCATAAATACTGGCATTTTTTCTTACTGCTTCCTATTATTTATCTATGTTTTCTTATATATCCTGATAGCTATTTTTTTATTGTTAGAATACGGTAGGAATACTGTAACTGCTTTTCTTTTACTACTAGCACAGTTGTATCTGAGTCAAATCAGCTCCTTTATCCTAATGGAAAAAGAACTTAAAATGACTCTGAAACATATTAGCTGTTAATGCTGTAGACAGGAAGACTTTTTTTAGGATCCTAGTGGGATGCCTGGTTTTTATGCACTAAAAATACAATTTTACTGGTTTTAACACTTCCCTGAAGTCTCAACTGAGAGGCTGTTCAACTGATTTTTTTTTTTCTTCTTACTGGATGAAAGTAGGACTCTGCTCTATACTTCCATTCCTCTGCAGGGGGTATGCATTATTAACCAGGGTAAAGATGAATAGGACACAAAAATTAGACAGCAAAAGAAAGAGGGGAAAAAAAAAAGCATGCCTAATACTGTAAGGAAACAATATACACTGCATTTATTTATGCTAAGGAATAAAAATGATACTTGTTAAAAAAATTAGTCCGTAATGTATTTCATTGAACTCAGAGTGTTGCTGCATTAGAAGCTGAGTAAGAAGAATCCATACACACTGAGTAAAATCAATCATTATGACTAGACTTTTAAAATTTTTCTGTAGTTTATAGTTTGGCTGCTTGTTTTGCAGGTTACTGGAGTAGGTTATAACAGGTTTGGAGAAGTGATGCTCGATGGTGAAGTTATTCATGGTTATAACAACCCATCCATTAGCAAAATTGTTGAGGTAAGATCTTGGCACAGAGAGGTGAGTTTTAATTGATGATGTAGCACAAGAACTTTGTATGGCATTTACTTTGTGTTCTGTTTTCCCTTTTCCTTCCTCCACTTTTAGGCTGGCTGTGTGTGCAATGATGCTTTGATTAGAAACAACACACTGATGGGGAAACCAACAGAAGGGGCTTTAATTGCACTTGCTATGAAGGTGAGTACCTGATGATGCTTTTTTGATTCATAGCAGGTGGGAAGTATGTAGAAATGTGGTTTCGTTTTTCTCATTTTCTTTTCCTTTGGGTCTCCTAGATTTGTTGTAAATCTTGGGTGTTCTAATGGATAATAAAAAATACTTAGGACTGAAGTAAAATCTCTATTTTGATCTTCTTGCACTTAGTACTGCCTTTTTATCTGCCACAAACTAATTTACCTGTTGAATGTTGATTGTGATGTCTCTTTCCTACTTCTTATCAGAAGCAGTGAGAAGCTGATAACTGATGTATAGGTGCCTGCAGCATTTATAACTCCCTTCAAGTGCAGGGCACAGCTAGTTTGAATTGTGGACACTGTGCTGAAATGTTTGGGTTTTTTTGGTGGGGGGAAGGATGGAGGTGTTGTTCCTTTTTTTTTTTTTCTTCTGTATAATGTTGTGACACACCCATTATAGCTACTGAGAAATGTGACAAGGCACTTGATTTAGCACTTGATTTTTTTTTTTTTGTCTATGATGGTGAATGAACTCAAGAACAGTAAAAGATGAACGTGTGACAGTCTTTCCCTGTGTAACTCAGGCATAAGTTGTAACTATCTTTTTGCTGAGACTCATTTTAAGTCCCCAGTCTTTGACTGGAAAGGACAAGACCAATGTTATTTTGACAAGTGTGTAGAAACTGAAAAGAACAGGAATCTTTCACATCTGTTGCTGGAAAGGGAGGTAGTGATGGGGCGGAAGCTCTGTTAAGTACTAAGAGTGGTTTATAGCGGGCTGCTCTTTTTGTGTCTTCTTGGATTGGCATTTTCCCTTGGAGTAGGTTAAGGGTAGAGCCTGGAATGCAGCAAATTGCATTAGGGCTGGGGACAGAATAGCATTTGAAATGAAATGCATTTTGTCTGGAGTCTTCATGGTTAGTTTCAGTTTAAATGCTTGGGTGTTCCTGATCACTGAAAAAAAAGTCATTTCAGATTTGGTCATTCAAACTTCAAATCAGAGTCTTGCCTTCTCCAGACTTTTATCCATAGTCTTGTGTTACAATTTTGTAGGCACTTCTAGCAGAGAAATTATATAGAAGGTATTTAAAAAAAAATGCATTAGGGTGATAGACATTTTTTGTCAAACCAAGAACTGTATTGCTAGCCATTGCAAGACTTATCTTTGGCTCAAAGATAAGAAATAGTGTTAAATGGTCTGACTCATGCTGAAACCTGATAGAAGATGGTAGGTGCTTTCACTGCTGGTTTGTCAAAAGTCTACTTAAATTGGAATAGTGTACACAAAAGCAACTTTGGAGATGAAACTGGTTTTTAACGATGTGATGTTTGTTAGCTGAGGTGTCTCAACAAGTCAACAAATTGCACATCTGTTTGAAAAGAAAAGGTCCTGACATTGTGGTGGTACTTCTGTTTTATACAGATGGGTTTAGATGGGCTCCAGGAAGACTACATAAGGAAGGCTGAATATCCCTTCAGCTCAGAACAGAAATGGATGGCTGTAAAATGCATTCACAGAACACAGCAGGTAAACTTCAATGACGATTTCCTTGTGCACTGGCTTTGTGGAACATTTATCTACTTTGATTAATATCCTAATTTTTTTCCTTCAGAAGTTATGGCAAGCTGGCAGTAGTGTACAGTCCTGGAAATAGGGTTTGATAAAAGACACAGTTTTAGTTTCAAGCTCTGAAGTGGAGATAAGGAATAGCAAGAAATTATTTCTTTAGAAGGCATACTGGGAAATTATTTTAAGTGTATTGAAAGCTGATGCCTTGAATGTAGACCTACCTGTTTTTTCTTCCTTCTCCCTCCTCAAACATCTAAAGCAATTCTACCAGTCTTCTGCTGTTTCAGTGCTGCTTAGTTATATAATGAATTAAGAGCAAGAATATGCATTGATGTTCAGTAGTAAAATTTCTTTTGTTTGAAAACAGAGTTTCTGGTTTTGATGCAGACCTCATGTCCACAGTGTTGACAAATTTTATCCTGGATTATAATACAATTTATTTAACCTATTTTTCTGTCTTCTGGTGCTTTCCAATATATACTTGCTTTCATGTTTCATTTAGACCAATCTGAATGTTTTTGTTACAAGTATTGACATAATCTCTACCAGTCTGATAACTGGAGCCTTCTAGACACTATGTGCAACAGCAGACTTCATATTGGATTTATGGAAAATTTCCTAGTACTTCTGACCAAAACCAGGCTTACTGACAGTGTTCAAGTATCACAGCAAAATCTTTGCTTTGGGAGCGAAGCATTTGACTCCTTTTATTTATATGGATTATATGATTGATGATTCATGTCTGTATACACAGTGGTGAGCAGGAATTCGTATAAGATTTTAATCTTACAAGGATTTACTGTGTCTGTGTTCTGGAATCAGCAATTTTATGAGATTGTTGAAAAATTGGTAACAGATTTAAAGGGAGCATAAACTGTTTGAAGGCTAAGAAAATACAGTGGGTTTAGAAACTTGGAGCTCTATCACTTAAGCCTATCACGAAAGACTGAAATAACTTGACTACTGTGCATAAATACCTTCACAGGGAGAAAATAGATACATTGAAAAATGCTTTTTAGTTCAACTGAAGAGAAGGTGAGTGATCAGTGATTGGAAATTGAGCTGAGGCAGCAGTTCTTAATGGCAAATGGGGGAAGGGAAGGAATGAGTTGATTTAGCGTTAGAGTTCAGTGTCTGAGGTAGGTGGTGGACTCGCAGTCTCTCAATATCATCATATCAAGGCTAGATGGCTATCTGGAAGATATTAGAGTTGTTAGGCCTGGTACAAGGATGCAGATGATGTTTATTTACCTGTGCAGCTGGTCTGACGATGAGCTGAAGGTTTTTCAGGTCTAATGTTCTGTGTAGGTTTAATTTCTGTCCTTCACATGGCCTCTTTAGTCTGTAAAGTGACTTTGCATGGCCTCTTTAGTCTACACTGTGACTGTGTCTAATGTGCCTTATGTCTACTGAAATGAGATATTGATTGTTGGCTTTGCTCTTTTGACATTACTGCTCTTGAACAAACACTATGTAGAGATACTGAAAAGAACAGAATTTGTGTTTACAAGGTTGATTTTCATTATGTTCTGAAGGCTCTAAGCAAAAGTACAGATATGCCATTCTTATGTGTCCATGTGTGTATGTACTTGTGTGTGTGTCCTTATATGTACACATGTGTGCACACAACAATTCTTTTTCCTTTCAGGACAAACCCGAAGTTTGCTTTATGAAAGGTGCTTATGAACAAGTCATTAGGTACTGCACATCGTATAACTGTAAGGGACAGACCCTACCTCTTGCTCAGCAACAGAGAGAGCAATACCAGCAAGAGAAGACATCTATGGGCTCTGCAGGACTTAGAGGTAAGGCTGTTTCAGTGTCTCAAAATAACAATTTTTCTTTTTAAATGGTACTGCTTACTGTTTAAAAAAAACCCAAAAACAAACAAGAGCAACCAAAAACACTAGGATCTTTTTTTTTATTCAGTAAGTGCCACTGGGTTGTTTAATTTTTAGACCTGTATAGTAATGTGATTAATTTCTCACCTGCAAAGGGTGAGAAAAGGCACTGTTGGTTCCTGTCATGCATGTGACCATAACTGGATGGTAAATTGCTACTTAATAGCTTCCATACCTTATTGTAGATGTCTGTGGACTCTTTTGAACATGGATGTGTTTATTTTTCTATTACTTTGGCTCCTTCCACCTTCATGAGTTAGGCTAGCCCAACTGATTGCAGGTCAGAAGATGCCATTATGATTATCTTCTATGTTAACAAACTGTGTAAGATTTTAAATATAACAGAAAATATTTTTCAGAAAATGATTGTCAGAAGTTGATTTGGGACCAGGATTATACATGACTGGCTTTCTTTGGCCTCTGTAAGGAGAACTCTAGGCTGTTAAGTCCATACACAGCTTTCCTCCCCACCCCCCCCAAAGTGTGGATATTCTGTGGTTCAGGAAATTTCTAAGATGCAAATTATTAGAATCTGAGAAGATATGCTAGGAGGGGCATCTCCTTGTGTTGTTTTGTTCAGACAGTCATTCTTTCTGTCTGTCAAACAAAAATCTAGGGTAATGTTTTGAAAAAAGTGAACTTGCTTTTTCCTTGCAACTCTAATGTCACTTAAATCTATTGGAATTAAGAATCCTACTGTAAAAGGGATTCCAGAAATATTCAGCATGTACTCAATGAAATCTGCCTCTATAAAAGGAAAAAAACGCCAAAGCAGAAAATAAATACATTAACCAATCCTCCCTTTCATCCTTGTACATAAAAGAAATGTACAGAGAAAGCACAAAGCTAGATGTTGTTCTCTTTACACACAGTGGAAGTATAAACTCTTTCAGCTGAGAACGAATAGGAAAGTTATCTTCAAAACCTGGAATACAACTGTTTGGTAAGAAGACTACTCTAAAAGACAGGCATATACCTAAGTAGGCTATTCTGAATATTCAACATATGTTGCTAAAAAGGTTCTAAAAAGAGGAAAATTGCAATTCCCACCCTTTTGCTTTGTGCTGGCCTACTAGTTTGAAACAGTTGTTTTAAATGCTCTGTAAATGTTACTTTCAAATTGTAACATTCTTTCTTTGTTTGTTTCCTAAAAGTTCTGGCCTTAGCTTCTGGTCCTGAGTTAGGACAGCTGACTTTTTTGGGACTTGTGGGAATAATTGATCCTCCACGGACTGGTGTAAAAGAAGCTGTTACTACACTGATCACATCAGGAGTTGCAATAAAAATGGTTACTGGAGATTCACAGGAAACTGCAGTTGCCATCGGTATGAATAGGCCACTTCCTTTCATTTTTTACTTTTTTTCTGTTTAGCTAATAGTTGTGAAGTGTGAGTATTAAGTCTAATATTTGTGAGTTTTGTATATTAGGTTAACGGGTGGCACAGTGGAAATAGCAGGGGAGAAAAAATCAAACAAAAAACTCAACACCCTAGCCTGAAGTGGTACTTTGGTTTCTTCTTTAACTGTAATTTCTCTAATTTGGTTAATATGACGTTTACTTTTTGAAGCTATGTATTTTCTTACTGTATTTTGTTATAGCATGTAGTTGATTTCTGATTCTGACACCCTCAACACTACCTTCCTTACACTCTTTGCCTCGTGGCAAAGAGGAGGAACTAAAATAGCCAGTGACAAGGAATATTGATCTATGGCACTTTAATGCTGTCCAATACAGTTTTGTCCATACAACTAAGTTTGAAGCTTAAGTACTCTTTAAGTATTATAAATATTTAAACAAACAACTTCTTTTTGCAATGTAGTGCATTAAAGTACAAGTGCTTTAGCCAGAATGTGAATTCTTTACAAACAGGATGGTGAACAAACAGTTGAATATGCACATAAAAAGTATACCCCCAAATTTGCAGTACTTTCTCAGAGGTTTTTTTAACTTGTCTCCCCGACGTTATTTTTCATTTTCTGTCTTGTTATTTTTGAACTGTGAATTCTTTGAGAGTACTGAGCCCTTGTGTTTGTTTATATGAAACCTAACAGAATGAGCTACAAACCTTTAGACCTAAAAGACTAAGCAAATAAATATCTGATTAGAATAGACTTTGTAGCATGTTTTTGTTACTCGGGAGTTCAGACAATTTACTCCAATGTACTGAATCAATAATGTAGTAAGATGGTCTGATCTTCTGCGGAAGATATTAGGATGAAAAAAGTATAACTGGATATTTAACATCTTAAATGGATAAAATATTATAATATGTCTTTTATATTACTCATTTACAGCTAGCCGACTAGGGTTGTATTCCAAAAATTCACAGGCAATATCTGGAGAAGAAATAGATGATTTGGATATTCAGCAGCTTTCTCAAATAACACCAAAGGTTTGTTTTGATATACTACTTACTGAAATGCAGTAAAAGTTACATTTATATATTGAGAAATGCTTTTGTTCTGTGGAAAGCTAAAGTGTAACTTCTGAGACACAGATAATATTGTTCTAATAAATATCTTTGGGTCTGACATATGACAATATGAAAATTTATTTCTTTCAACTTAATTATCTTTTTAGTGGGTTTATTATTTTTGTCTCTTTTAATGGTTCAGTATCTTTATTGGAATGTTCATTTTGCTACCTCTCAGTGAACATCACCTTTTTGTATTATTAGACTATTTTATTCCTAAGTAACCCAGCTCATATATATATTTTATATATATATATATATATTTTATATATATATATTTTTTACATATATATATATATATATATATATAACCTTACAGTCTGCATGTTCAGACAGTCCACTGTTTTGTAATTTGTAAGAGGAGCTGTCTGTGTTTTTAATGATTTTAATCGATCTGAGGTCACTGGTTGAGAATTTTGAAAGAGTCTGTTTATTAAGTTACTGCTTAATACTTTTTAGTTATTAAATAACTAAATGGATTAACCAATGTCAAAGTTGTAAATGTGAAGGCATAATCAAATGCAATTGAAGTTCAGGTTTAGCTGTGTTGCAAGATTTATGCATCAAAATGCTGCTCTGTTTGCAAAAGACTGTAAAATTAGACTGCAGCATGCTTAAGTCTGATATGAACAAGCCAAAAGCCAATATTTACAATCAAGAAGTGTGCTGTCAGCTGCTTGTCTTTCCTTAGTGACTCACAGAAGCTTGGAAAAAAAAGAATTGTGTGACAAGTAGTAATTTTTAGTTTATTTGGCAGTACTCGTTCTTAAGGGCTCTCCACATTAAATAACTGAAATTACTGCAAATTTACTGAGGCATGTTTGACCTGAGACCCAATTTCTTTTCGAGGTGTTTACTTAAAATCTTATTAGGAACTAATTAGAATCAACTAATAAGATTGATATCTGTATGCAGTCTAAAGTGACTATTGAGAAGTCTGACTTCTTATTAGGCTTTTTAAAAGGAAAAATACTAACTATATGGAGTTTATGGAAAACTAAATTCCATGTGCTCAAATTTCAATTTACAGAGAAATCAAGAGACCAAGAAAAATCTGAAAATTATTCCTTCTAATCTGGAATCTTTATTAATTAGCTATGAAACATCAGTTGTTAATATTGTGATACAGAAACTGGTAAAGTTGAAATATACTGAATAACATGCCACTAGTCCTGACAAGAGAAAAACACATTAATTGTAGAGTCAGCATGGCAATTGCCTGTGTGAATTTAGTCAGGAAGGCCAGCAGCTGTTTTAGCTCAGTTAATTAATTATTTTAGAAGGTTTCTAAATTGCATGTTCTATCCTGAAATAAGTAGCACCAACTTTGTTTACCAGAATGCACTTAGAATCTTATCTGGAATTAAGGATTTCACTCAATTAAAAAACCAGCTCACTGGTGCTTCAACTTTATAGCCAACAAGAATACAGTTGGCCCTTGATAGTATTTTTTATCCTCTAGTTTTATAAAATCCAGTGCAATTCTTTTTATTTCTCAAATTTTCATTGTTTCTTCTTTGTGCTTTTAACAGGTTGCAGTATTTTACAGAGCCAGTCCCCGACATAAATTGAAAATTATAAAGGTATGTCTCATAGAGGCTCAAATCCTGGACTGTTGCTATGGGTATTGCCTGTGGTGCCTTTACTTGAATTATAATGTGCTACAGTGTGTCAAGATGAAATCAGAAGTGCATTTGCTTTGAAAGTAAAGTATGTTTGAAAATATTACCTAGAAAAGTGCACAGTGCCCATAAGGAATAGGCAGCTGGTAGGCAACACTGTGCTTTCTTCTGTGGAGGGAGCTCAGGACTGATTGAGATTTTATGTCACATTGCAGTTGAATTGACTGGGAACTTGAAAGAATCGTATATCTGATTCCTCTCAGACAAGATAAAAGGGCGTGAATTTCAAGCCATGTCTGTGGCAGTGCTTCTGTACAGAAGTTAACAAAAGAAGGTAGCAAAGAGGGACATACTCAATGTAACAATTGGTACAATCAAAAAAGAAACAAAAAGGAGAAAGAAAGAACACTGAGACAGCTGGAATACATGAAAACTTATAAGCGGTCGATAATGTTAAAATGTCAATACAATGTCTTCATTCTTTCTCTGGAGTTTTTTGCTTTCCCTTAAAGGCAAATTTTATATACCCTGGCTTTAAAATTTAGGCTGTCTGAATATATGAACTGAAGTTTAGCCTAAAATCATGTATAAAAATTAATTAGAAGAAAACCTGCAGCTTTTTTCTTTAGGAGGTTATGATGCAATTATAAGAAATGGGGGAGGGCAGGCAATGACACAAACCTTATATCTAGAATAATTTTATAGGATGGGTTATTTCAATCCCTAATTTAAGCTCTTCTCCCTTTCCTTAGTCCCTGCAAAATAATGGTGCCGTAGTAGCTATGACAGGAGATGGAGTGAATGATGCTGTTGCTCTGAAGGCTGCAGATATTGGTGTAGCAATGGGACAAACTGGAACAGATGTTTGTAAAGAGGCAGCAGATATGATCCTCGTGGATGATGATTTTCAGACAATAATGTAGGTGCCCTTTATATACATATCTGGTACTGTATAGTTTTAATGAGATGTTGCCTGGGTTAAAACCAACAGAAGTTCCCCAAACTTGTAAGTGTAGCAGCTGTAAATGAGTTTTCCACTAAGTCAGGAGAATTATCTTTATGTTGATCACCTGTATTATCCCATTAAAAAAAAAGATGTGGGAACATAATAGTGCAATGGGCAACTAAGCATTTCTGTGGGTTTTTTGTATGTTTATAATAATATAAGCGTGTATTTACCTGTTTAGACCTTTTTCTGCTTTGGACTCATACACAGATCAGATGTAAGTAACAAAGGAGGCTGTGCATGTATGTGCTATAAAAAGGAACCTGTATTTCTACTACTCCAAGTAGAATTATGGAAGTAGCATATTTGGAAACATAACTGAAGTGAAATTTTGAGTCTATTAGCTGTCAGTAGAATTCATCTTCATTTAAATTTCTTACGTCAGAAGGATAAAATTTATGAAAAGGTGACAGAGCATTCCACTCAAGCTTTAAAAAATTTACATAGTTCTGTGTTCGTCTTCAACTCTTAAATGTTGTGGTGTTGCAGAAAAGGAAAAGAAAATGAACTATTTATACATCACAGGTGAAAAGAGATTATCAGCTTCTGGTAACCAGCTGTTTGTACTTGTTCACCTTTTTTGTTTGGTGTATTTCAAAAAGAGCTCAGCTAAACTTATCCTATTTTGACTTTAATTCATCTGACTTTTGAAGGTGGCAATTGTTGACCGATCTGGACTGCTGTCTAGCAAGAAATTTTGCATCCATCTCAGAGCACTTCAGTTTTGAACTATGACACTTAACCCTGGGGAAGAAGTGAAATGTAGTACAGTATAAGAAAATCTACCTAGTTAGCAGTATGTTAAAGGGTGATCTGAGAGTTAAAAGGTTCCTGTACTAATTCAGCCAACTGCAATGTGCTGTTATGCAGAAACAGAAGAGAGAAGGGAATAATTTTGGCATAGTCAGAAGACTACATAGGAAGGACATGTGGGCTTATTGAGGCTTTGGCTGGAATGCTTTATCCAGTTTTGCTCCCTTCATCAGGAAGGTTCTCAATAGGAAAATGAGAAGAGTGATGAATGCTAAGGAGAAAAAAAAAAGTGTGAACTTCCATAGTTTTACATCCTCCTCCGCTCCCTTTAATGTTTTTATCTTAAAAGTTACAGGAGGAATGCTGATTAATTGTTGTTCTTGGCTATTGGGGGAATAGAAGAAAAAGATCAGCTTTATTTGCATCAAAGTAGGCTTGATTTGGGTATTAGAAAATTCTTTCTCACTGCAGTAATTGTGATAATGTGATAGGCAAGTTGTGACACATGCTAGGGGTTAAGGCGATGATCTGTATATATTTCCTTCTGATGCAGTAAGAATACATGGTCTTCTAAAGTCATGCTGTATTTCTGTTTTTTAAAGTATGTGTGTGGAGTTGTTTGTGGTTTTTTTGTTTGTTTTTCTTTTTACATTATCTGACTTGAATTGGAAGCTCTCATCAAGGATGATGATAAATTTTGAATAAGGAGGCAATTTTACTAATAACCTTTTATTTTGTAAGTTAAGCAGTTGGAAAAATAAGTTATGATTAGTCACAATCAGATAATGGTTTGGGTTCTTATAGTCAAGTTGAAAAACAATGAATGCCAACATTATAAGAACATCAACTCCATTTGTTTCCTGCCATTTTTATTGCTGCTTACGTTAGTAGCTTTTTTGCTTTGTTTTAACTCTTTTTTGGCAATAGTTTTATTCATCTTGTGATGTAATCTTTCTTTTTAATTGCAGGTCTGCAATTGAAGAGGGTAAAGGAATTTATAATAACATAAAAAATTTTGTTAGATTTCAACTGAGCACGTAAGTTAGAAAATTTGTCAATATCAGAAGTTTTTAACTAAGTTGTGAAAGAATCAAAGGATCATGAAGCAGATGTGCTTCATGTCAATATTGTAAACGTCATGGAGGATGCTGCTACACTGTGCTTATGAGTTTTTTTGTGTTTGGTGGCTTGTTGCATTTTGAAACAGAGCAATAAACAGAGAACTAACTTTGTCACAGTTAAGGTGTCCCGTTAAGGTGTGTAAAGTCAGTTACTGAAAGGATAGGAAGAAACAGCATAGCTCCCTTTGGGTCTCTGTTTTAAAGAAGCTAGTAGTCAGTCCCTCCTTAACCAGAGCTTGTATTCAAAAGGAGGAAACCAGGGAAACAGGAGGTTAGTTTTTCTGTAATCCATACACTGGTTTGTGGAATGAGTTAGCTATACAAAGCTGACTTCCTTTTCTTGCGTATAAGGATCCATATGCTAGCTATGTAATGTGTATGTAAGACAAGAGTTTATTAAGCCTTAGTTTAAAAAATTTATCTTATTGAGTCTGGATTCAGGAACATGGCTTTTCTCTTCACCATGTTGTTCATGTACTTCATGGCATTTCAGGGTGGTCTGAAAGTTGCAGAAATTAAAAAAACAAACAAACAAAAAACCAAAACATAAACCCCCAAACAAAACCAAAACAACCCCCCCAACCTACAAATAACAAATAGCCCCACCCAAATAATACCAAAAAGAAAAAATAAATCCTCAACAAAAACTCACAACAAACCCCAGAAAATACCAACTTCTTTACCTGCATAAAACTTAAAAGAAGTGTCATGTATCTCCAGCCTTGACTGAGCAAGCAGTGCTCTCCAAAGGCTGCTTGGTCATTCAGGGTGCTGCCCAAAGAGACTGTCATCTCCGGTCAGCCTCTAACGACCAATGCCCTGAAGCACCTGCATGCAGGGTTGAGTCTGTGGCTGCCAGCGCACCTTTCACGTGCTGTTTCGACCCTCACCCATCACTACAGGGCTTTGCAAATGTGGGTAAGGCCTTCGAGCCTGCGCAGTGGATTTTTTAGGTCAGATGCAGCGTGCGCGGAACTGAACCCACCCTTTAATCCTGAGGTTCATCTGCCAGGGCCGAGCGAGCTTGGACGGTGGCAGCGAGGTCCTCGGGACACAGGTTTAATTAGAGTATCCTTCTCTTAGATGGATGGCCTTACAGGGCTGAATGAGCTCCATCTGCCTGGGTTTGGAATAAGAGTTGTCCTTCTCCTAGGATGACTGCCAGAAGGCTAACGAGCTCATCCTGCCCGTGGATATATTGTACCTGACCCTACAGTTCTGACCTGTCTGGCATGGGCGACCCTACTGAAGGCACGTACCATTGCCAGCATAGCTCACAACCGTAAAGGGGTACACAGGCTTCTTTCCCATTAAAATGGTTAGGGCAAGCCTTATACTCCCTGCTTTTCTGCCACCCATCTATATTCTGTCCCAGGGAAATACCCAGGAACATCCCTTTGTCCTGACCACCCTTTCAGGGCGCAACAAATATATCCAGAACCTACCGAACCTGGGCAGTAGCTGCAGGTGAGCCAAAAACAAACCGTTCCAGCCCCCGTACCTACCCAGGGTTCGGGTGTCTCTCAAGGCCCCAGCGTGGCCAAGACCCCCAACCCCCAGAGGAACCCACTGTCCACCCTGACCTTAACCTCCCCCCACCGTGTTACCACATATCTTCCCACGTACTGCTCACCTGGGACACTTATATACAGGGCTGCCCCGCCCGCCCTCCTGCCAGTCTGAGGGCCCCCATGGCCCACCCAGCATCCTTCCCCTCCCCCAAACCGGACTGGCAAACCTCTGTGTGCTCTAAAGCTCCTGCTTCTGAAAAATAATTAAGTCTAGATATTCTGGGAAAGTGTGCTTGCCTGTTAGCCTTGGGAATGGTAGCCTCAGGTTTTTGATGAGTAAGTTACCCTTTGTTTTTTTCTGTCCCTCTTTGCAGGGAGAGCATAATAAGGTTCAGTAGACTGCTAAATTTGGAATTATTAAAAGCCTTGCTCTCTTGTTGGTTATGAAACCACTTAATCTTGTACTGAGAGCAATTAGTACTTACTTGTTTACAGAGGTTTCTAATACCAAGCTTGCAGCCAGCTAATCTGTTTTTCAGTCTTTCACCCAGCCTTCTCATCTTGCTACTAATGACAAGTTGTGTAGGTATTTTTAGGGAGCTTGGGTAGTACCTTGCCTTGACTGATCAGTCAAACTAGTGACAGGTGCACAAAGTGATTTTGTTTACATTAGAAGTGTAAAAGCAGTTTGTTTTTCAAAACCATGTTTACAAGTTCCACTTCTGGCACAATAAAAATATAGCACCCAGTTCCCCAGTAAAAAAAAAAAATCAATTAGGTGAAGGTGAGTGATAACTCTGAATGTTATCTAAAAGTCTGGGAGGTTTATAGATGCAAATTTGCTGCCTTTTTATTGCCAGAACAATGCTGGTTTAAATATGGACTGTGTCAGGATGAGTATTCTAAAGGATTTCATGCTCTACCTTTAAAGTTTGTCTTATGTTGGTCATGATTCACACTGTCAAAATCTGTGTCTACTCTTAAACAGTTGAAGTGTTGATTACAAAGCAGTTATCAGTGGATCTTCAGAAATGTTCCATGCTGACAGTTATAAAAATGGATTCTTTCAACAGGAGTATAGCAGCACTGACTTTAATCTCACTGGCTACATTAATGAACTTTCCTAATCCTCTCAATGCCATGCAGATCTTATGGATCAATATTATTATGGATGGACCTCCAGCTCAAAGGTAAGTAATTACTTTAAATTCCATTATGTTCTGTAGTCCTTTTATTTCAGCAAGGAAAATGGTTCCTCATAAAGGAAACTGTGAAGTGTTAACCTTCAGTGAAATGTTTATGAAAGAGCAAACTTTTTCTTTGAATTACAACGTTTGCAGTATGGTTCTGTGTTAATTCCATTTGGTTTGCTTTAGTGACTAACAGTATTATGGGGGCAGGAAGGATACCCAAAGATCGGTGGATATGCCCGTGAAACTTGCATGCAGGGTTTTGGCTTCCCTCTGGGGTCTTCCTCTGACCCTCTTCACTGCAGATGGATGGTGGTGGGAGATATGGAGTGGAAACAGTAATAAATCCTCTTTCTTCCAACTCAGAAAATCTAGTTAGAAGCTGTGAATTATTTTTATGATGATAAAAATGTAAGATATTCTTTTAATTGTAAGCCTTGGGGTGGAGCCTGTGGATAAAGATATTATTCGAAAGCCTCCAAGAAATTTGAAGGACAGCATTTTGACCAAAAACCTGATTGTTAAAATCCTGGTTTCATCAATAATTATCGTGTGCGGAACACTGTTCGTCTTCTGGAGAGAGGTAGGACAAAAGTGCAAAACTTAAGCAATAACAACCTAATTTAAAGGAAATCCTTTTTATACTAGCGCTTGGAATTCAGAATTAATGTGAACTTAGTTGCAATTTTTGCCCATGCTTATTTAATACTAGCAGATTAAAGAGGAAGATTTTCAAAACAGTTATTGAAATGAGAAATACAGTTTTATTCCCCAGTTTCTAGTTTAACACAGACTTTTCCAGGTCCCAAATCTACTTGGGAAACTTTGGCCCATATAAAGTAATTGTACAAATCTTCTAGCCAGACTGTTATGAAACAACCATTTGACTTTCTTTTCCCAGTAGAGAAAAATGTTGTTTGAACTTTTGATAGAGCATCATAGAATTCTTGCTATTCCATGTGCTTGCATAAATGTTGGCCATGAGACTTCATTTATTCATAGTTCAGAATTACAAATTGTTATAAGTTACAAGTGTGTAATTTTTGCTTTATGATTTATTAAATTAACTTGGAGCAAACAAGTTACTTTTGTTTCATTTCCTAGGTAGTAGAACTTGAATTACTGTAATAACTTTAGTTGTGGCAGATATAAAGCATGCTAAAGCCATTTAATTTTCTTTTGTTGGCAGTTAAGAGACAATGTAATAACACCTCGAGATACAACCATGACTTTCACCTGTTTTGTATTTTTTGATATGTTCAATGCTTTGAGTTCTAGATCTCAGGTAAGTGATTCTTATTGTCCATTTACACAGTATTTACACAGTATGCACAACTTTCTTTGAGGGAAGATCTTGCTATGTTTGTTTCAAATGTTTTCCTGTAGATTTACTTCACATCTGCTATTAAGCTTCAGAGTTTCACGTATTTCGTAGGTAGGATTTCTTAAATTACAGGTAAATTAGGTTACCTAATTTGTTTACATTGTGCAGAGCTGCTAGTAATGCTTCTGTCCTGACAGAAGCAAGAAAATTGTTATTAAAAACTGAAGTGTTATGGTGCTTTATAGTGTTGTGTAGACTTAGTGGTTTTTTTCCCCCCTTACCAGAATCTGAAATTTCTTGAAGGCCTTAGCTTTTATAGTTTATATTTTATAATCCTAAACCCATAGTCCAAGGAAAACTTTTTAAACTGTTCTGTCTATTTTTTTGTTTTAAGGAAAGTCTGAAATTTTGTGCTAGTATACATTACTACATTTACTCTTAATTTGCAGTCTGTTTTCTGATGTGAATTGTCAGACCACCAAAAAACCTTCCTTCTAGTATAGGGGGAACCTTTTTCTAGTGCACTGTAGTTGCAGAAAAGTGAGCTCAATTGGCAAGTTGTTGACTATGAAGACAAGACTTGTACTCTGTTTACCAGGGAGAAAATGCAATTAACCTGTTCAAGAACTTGTTCTGGTTTATCTAAGAGGTCAACAATAGATTTTACATTTTTTCTAAAAGTCTAGATGAATAGATTTTACATTTTTTCTAAAAGTCTAGATGAAAAGAAATTGTAATTACAAATTATTTTCTTGTCAAGATAATTAAGATTACATGTACAGTGTAACATATTACTTTTCTTACAGACAAAATCTGTGTTTGAGATTGGACTTTGCAGTAACAAAATGTTCTGCTATGCTGTCCTTGGGTCTATAATGGGGCAGTTATTGGTCATTTACTTTCCCCCACTTCAGAAGGTTTTTCAAACAGAGAGCTTGAGTGTCTTGGGTAAGAACAGTTCCCTTTTCAAAACTGTACATTAAGGATTAATTTATAAATGTGTTAGTGATT
>NW_021940535.1:12546158-12556147 GCF_001715985.3 Manacus vitellinus | reverse complement strand
TTGTAGTATCATGCCTGTACTTATGGTTTGTGCATAAACTATGCATGTTAGTCTTCAGTTCCTGCAAAACATTGAATCTTGTTTCATTTCTCCTGAACTTACGCAATGATTGGGAGAAAATTTGAAAGTCTTGTTCTTTTCTATGTCTCTCCTCAGCCTTAAATAGCAATTTCAGAAAAGGCTAATTTTCTCTTCCAGATTTACTTTTTCTTCTGGGACTCACTTCCTCTGTGTGCATAGTGACTGAGATGATAAAGAAGTTTGAAAGAAGCAAGGAAAAGATCCAGAAACGTGGAAGTTCTTCTTCGTCAACTTCGTCTTTTCTCGATGTATGATGCATATTGCATTCTTTTGTTTGCAAACTTAGCATTGCTGTCTAAAGATGTAGGAGAAAGCAAAACAATATTTGGAGGATAAAGAAATCCTGAGGGCTTTTGACAAGTCCTTTGTTTCACTGGCTAATGACGAACTTCATGTTTCAAGACTGTTTAGAATTTAACTTCCAGCTGTGGAAGTAACAAATGAAATTATGCAACTTTGGTAACATTTTTCCTCAAACATAAATTTACTTTTGAGATTGAATGGTATTGCAGGGTGGGGGGTGGGGGTAGGGATTAATTTAAAGAAAGATCTAAGCCCAAGTCCCATTTTCTGCACTTAAAAGATATAACTGTGTAAAAACCTTCTCTTAGATATAAATATTTTAGTTTGTTTTTATTTAAAGCATTGTACTATTCTACTTTTCTGGTGGTGGGACTTTGCTACTAATACAAGGATAAAAATATTTCAGAGGCATTCCACTGGGTTTAGAGTCTGTCACAAGAGTGCCATATTCTAGCTACTGTATTTATTTACTTTATCCTGCAATGTGTAAGCGGCTCAAGTACCTTGTGCTACGGTTCTTTTGTATTCAGAGTTTGGTTTTCTGGTTTTGTTTTTTTTTTTTTTTTTGCACAGGATGTGACCGCTGTCGGATCACTGTTTTTCTTTTCTTTTTCTGTGATTGAAAAGCCTATACTGCAATTTGAAGTAAATGTTTGCATTTCTTATAAGTGTGTTGTCTCTTTGTTTTAAAAGAAACTGGCATTTTACACCAGATGAGCATGCTTGTTTTGATAGAATTGTAGATACAGGCTTTGTTTCATGTCTCGTTCCGTACTTACTTTAACATATGACTCTTGGATCACTTGAGTGATTATAAGACAGTAGTTATTGAAATTATTTGTAGTGTACTGAATAAGAAAATGAATGCAATACTCCTTACTCTAATGGCAAAAACCCCCCACCCCTCTTTGAAAGAAGCTTCATTTTCTTTCCTTTTTCCACCCTGTTCATAAAAATAACTTTTTATTGGTAATGTAACTTTAAATTTTAACCTACAAAATTACTTTTGTGCCTAGAAAAGCATGACAATAGATTTGTGTCTTGACGTGTTAAAAGTCAAGTATCTTTAATTTATTACAATGTCTGAATACTCTCATATTCACTAATTGGAAATAGTTTTATTCCTCAAAATAGTCTTGTAGCTGTTGTCATCAGTGTCTTCTCTTCATCCCTTGAGGAAATGCAAGGAACTATCATCTAGGGGATCTTGAAAAGAGGATGTCTGAGATCTCTAGAGGGAGTCAAAGACACAGTGGTATCTCTTTTGCTTGTAAACATGTGCATATGCATCTTTCCTCACTGTAGCCTGCAAGTGTGCCAGTGGCATTGGCTCTGGACCATGCTGTCATGATTGTTATCCTGTCAGTTGATGAGGAATTGTCGGAAACAGGCACTGGACTATTTCTGCTCTTACCATTGTGACTTGCCCCACATGCCATGCTCAGAATGAGGGGAGTTCATGGAAAACAGTTTGGCAAGTGCTGTATGCATTTTTCTGCTAATATGTTGTTTTAATTGTTCTCTTCTTTTTGCCTCTGGAGATTCACAGACTTGGTCAGGAATCAGGGCATGAGTGAACCACTGAGACTGCTTTACACATGCAATTCATCCATTGCTCTGCCTGACCCCGGGCCTGCTCAATAGGCACATATTACCTGGACTAACCATGTGCTGGAGATCTGATTGTGTAAAGACAAAGACCCCAGCATGTGGTGCTCATCTCTTCCTGGGGGTTGTTAAGTGAACTGCTGAGCTGGTGGGGCCTGAACAAGATGACCTCTTACAGAAATACTCTTGTGTCTTCAAGCAGAACTTTCTTGTTTACATCAGTTCTGCCTTTCCGAAGCTGAACAGACTTGACAGTTGTTAACTGTCTTTGGCAAGTGGGGCTGTAGCTCTTCAATATTGTAGGGTGTTCAGTATTCCAGTACAATTTCAGAACACTTTATTAATAAAATCCTTAGTATTCATCAATAAAGATAGTAAAAATTGACTGTGCATGCTGATGAAGAATCTCTTTAATAAACTTCGGTTTTGAGAAAGCACAGTAACTATACCTTTCACATAGTAGGTCTTAACTTGTGGTTGATGTTCTTCTGTGGGATTTGACTGCTTTGTGTGCTGCTCGTTATCTTGGAGCCCCAAAAGTCTAGATAAGTACAGAAGTGCAGATGATGCCAAATTGTTGTCTTCTCTTGGAATTGTCGTTGTCTAGTTTTTAAACAAAGGAGTTATGAAGTACGCCTTTCCCAGCACAAGTCTTACTTTCTGAATAAGGTACGTCAGTCTAGACAATAAATGAAATGTCAGTCTTCTATGGGCAGTTTTGCCTTCTTGGGGGTAGACTTAATTGAATGCAATTCAGTTTAAATATGCTAAAAGTTTTGGTGCTGTGTTTTCTAATGGAAGACGAAATACAAGTAATAAATCAAGCTCAATGTCATTATTGCTTGGACTGAATTCCATTGCCATCGATTTGGCTCTGCTTGTGGTTCATTACCACCTCACAGCACGTTTGAGAGATTTTTCTGCAGAGGAGTTGAATCAATAGTGAGAACTTTCCACAAAAACGAGGAGGCATTTCTTGTGGGGTGAAAATAGGCAACGACCAAGGAATTTACTTGCTTTTACTAAAACATGGAATAAAGAACGTTTCCGTTTTAATAAGTAAAGGCCCTTTATTTTTTAGTTTTCTTCCAACTAAGTTGGAGAACCTATAATGAGTCAAAAAGGAAAACTAACACTTGATTAAAATTCTGCATGGTAGCACTAGAATCAGTAATTATTTTCTTCAGCATACAGGATTGGTGTTTGCAGTGAGGTGTATGTCATTTCATCAGCAACAAAGAACAGCTGAATTCTGCATTGAGAACACGTTTCCGGTACAGTAATTCTTAATCATTGAGTCAGCATTCCCAAAAGTATTCTCAAAATGCCGTGTGGTCATAGCAGTGTTTTTATCTGAAAGTGGAGTATTTGATCTTATCCCAGTCTTCTGAACTGTCTAATTGAAGATACCACTTCTCAGAAAGTCTCAAGAATTTTTATGATCTACAGCAGTTTTCCTGAATGGGATTCAAAGTAAATTAAGATCTCTCTTCTCACATCACTAACAAAGTGGAATCAAACATGGCTGTATTTTTATACTTAGGACTTATTTTACATGTTACTTATTTTACTATTTCTGATGATGAAGAACTGTAAGGAATTACAAGCTTGGTAAAATAAAACACATGGGATCATAATGGATCAGAGGATGATTTGGACAATTAAAGATTTAAGTTTTAGTTAGTAAAATCAAGATTTTTAAATTTAATCCCTTTCAACTTCTATTTAAAATTGTCTGATGGAGATGCGATGCTGTAGGCTGCTGCAAATAGAAATTTATTTAGAAATAGGCTGTGAAGTTCTGGTAACTTGCGGTGTGTTTGAGTGTAGCTGCCATCTGCTGGTAGTTTAGCAAGTAGCAGCTTTTGTACTGAAATCTTGCTATGACAGACTGTATCTCAAAACCAGTTTTCTCATTAATGTAACATCTTATAGATTTATTCTCTTCTTATTGACTATATTAGGGCAGTGTCGAGATTCAGCTGCATGGTGTCAGAGATCTTTCCTGTAAGTCCCAAGATCTAGTGAGTTACTTCCATGTGAACAGATGTGATAGGGAGCATAAGCAGGACTGAAAACTTGAGCAGTCAACGCAAGAAGCAAGTTTGAATTCTGGTAAGTAATGGGAACTCTTTAATCGTGAAAGGTGGAAATCACGATTTTCCTAAATGTAAGAAAAGGTATGTGGATTCTTGAGGAGAAAAAAACCAGAAATGTAGTAATTAGATTTTACGTGGGGAAGACAATGGAAGACCAATAGTTTTATAAGAAAAGCATTTATGTAAATTGATTTAATATGCTGAAAAGTTTGCTAATGCAAAGCACTGAGAAATACTGATGATGTAGGATTTTGCTTGTTAATTATAAATTGTTTTTCAGTATTACCACGTTGATAGTAAGGGTTTGTCAAGTAAGGGTTTGTCAAGTAATTAGAGTACACCGGGGGAGTCAAAACAAGTCTGCTGTTTTGGTGTAGGCATTATAGAAAAAGTGACAACAGTTTGTTAATGGCAGAAGATTGTACACAATTACTGTAACAATTACTTGGTATTAGCAAACCTTCAGAAACTTGCTCCCATGTGACAGCTTTGTGTGTGCGCGTAACTCTTTGTTTAACCATGTCACAGGGGAGGGGGAGAAACAGAACCTGAAGTTTGTCCCTGAGTACAGTCAGTACCTATAATACTCAGTTGTCACCGAGTAAAGATAGTTCTCCCTCAAAGTACAAGCACTCTATGTGTAAAGGCTGATTTTACAATATTTTTAAACGTGGCTATTTCCATTTCAATTGCATCTGTAAGACTATAATCACTGTGTTCCTCAAACACAAACTTTTGGATTTTTTGGAAAGGAGAAGTGTTCAGAGATATGGGGCAGAGCCAACTATAAATGTACAGGAAAAGAATTCTTCAAAAATAGTCCAGCTCTGAAATGCTGAACAACTTTGCTCTCATTTTCAATTAGACTGATACTTTAAAGAAAAACAAAACACAGCTTTTATATAGTATCCCTTTTATATGAATATAAGTTACAAAAGATGAATAAAAAATCCCCTGAAGCAAGATTTTTGGTAAAGATTAAATCAGGATCTTCTGTGAAAACAGCAGAGCAAATTCCAATATGGTCACATATTTTAATGTAATTTCTTTCATCAGCATGGCATTAGAATTTATTCTAGGACTAATGCTTTCAGTCATCCACTTCCAATGATGCAAACCTATTAACACTGCAAAAATGCAGATTTTCTGGTGTTGCACACTTGGTGGCTGTTCTTTTCTTATTAGATGCTTTCTTCTTCTTACAGGAGTCTGATCTAGTCTTGGTTGTCTTCTGAAAGAATTCTGGAGATACAGTTGACTCCACTGCATTTAACAAAAGCAGATAAAGCTGAGTCATTTTTGGAGATAAAATAAACAGATTTTCCACTGAAGGTGTTGATTTAAGCTCTTGATACAGTCTGTGTACAAGGGTCCCAGTGTAAAGCCTGCTCAAAGGAAGGAGAGAATCTTCATTTAGAATTGCATTTGACAGGTACAGAAACGTGTTGCTTAATGAAACAACACAAATGCATACAGTATCCAACAGTCAACGCCTAAGGGACACCTGTGCTACAGAGTATTTTTCTCTGTATTAACTACTGTAAAGAAGGGAGTTCAAATGTAGGACAACTGGCCAAAGGAGTTTGACACAAAATAAAACAACATGTGAACATATTCCATCAGGGGCTTGTGTGGAAAGCAGATCTCAAACATCCTTACCTACTTAGGTCTGGCTCAGAGAGAGGAGTGCGAAGTAGCTGGTTGAGATACAATCCCATCTGAAGGCAGCACTGCCACTGGCAAAAACTGTGTGCAGCATCTAAATCAAAGTCGTTATTTTGCAATTTCTTTTCCTTCCATTTTAGAAATTCGTTATATGCAATACTGTCATCTTCAGCACGTAAGACTGTGGGATATAGGTTATAAATAAAAAATGACATGGAAATAAATGTTCTGCTGTGAACAGTACAAAAGATATCTGCTATGTATAGGGTCTTCAAACCTCTGGTTCTCATTCAGGAAGCATTTGTAATGTTTTCAAATGGGTCAAACTTAATTTTAAGACATAACATTGTGTAAAAATTCAAGTATGAATATTCATGAGAATTGTAAAGTCAGGAATTCTGTTTGTTAGGTAATTTGCCAGACTGGGCTGTGAGGGGATCAAGTCTACCATTACCAAGGTTGGACTTGATTATCTCAGAGGTCTTTGCCAATCCAGTTGATGCTGTAATTCTGTGTGAGCAAATCCAAACAAGATTCCCATCTCACTCCAACCCACTTGGAAACCTGTCAGCCCGGTTTCCATAAACTAGAACCTAAAGAAACTGCATAACCCTGGCATGCATCATCTTTGCCATCAAATGAAGGACTGCTGGAGCACGTCACCATAACTCTAATAGGCATAAATATTACTGAAGCAATTTCTGTGATTAATTTAGTACTTTCAGATTTGCAATTCACAGGTAGATAAAGTGTACCCGAGCAACTCAGCATTATTAAGTACAGATGATGTTAGAAAAACTCAGAGGAAAAAAAAAATGGAATGCTTCAATAGTAGGATGCACAAGGATGTTAAGCTTATTTTTTGTAACTTTTATATCTAAATTAATATTTAGTCCTAAAAAAAGCATTTATAAATGCAAATTAATTTTACAAGGTAGCAAAGTACTGTTTTACCTATATAAAATGTTATATTGAGGGTTAGCACTATTTCTCTGCACATATCAATGCAGAGAACGTGACACCTCAGAATATAGTGTAAATCAGTGCTAATTCATCTAAATTTGGACACCTCACCGTAAGCGAGGAAAAATTAATTATGGTACAGATTTTTGTAGTAGCTGAACACCTGAAATTGTATTCTTTGGAGACATACCTGGATCATCGTTTATCCTGTGCAGTTCTCCAGATACTATCATTAGAAGTAAAGCCTTTAATTGATGCAACTTAACTTTTGGTTCTGAACAACGTATCCAGTAACATGTTACAGCAACAGGGAGCTGTAAGTGATTTGGGATAGATTCTAGGAAACTCATTTTCACTCCTAGAGTCTCTAGCAAAAGCATCTGACGGCATGACGTGGACATCTGAAAATAAATTTAAAAATTGGAGTGGAAAAATAAAGGTAAGAGACTTTATTTGTTGTGAGCAATTTCCAAAAGGCAAATACATTTCTGGTTAAACTAGCTAGCACTTCAGATTTTTGATAAAAAGTATTTAAATTTCATAGATATTCTGAACAGGAAATATTTTTAATATTACTTAAAACTTTAAAAACTACACCATTAAATGTCAGGTAAAAAGATAAAAGTAATCTTTTAGAATTGCATGAGGTGAGATTTTGAGAGGTTTCAAAGTCTTCATATCTTTATATATTCCATATATTCCATAACTTGTTTGGAAATCTTGTAACCATAATGCATTAAAATTATGGAAAACATATATATATATGTGTATATATATATATGTATATATATATAAAACCTTCATTCTTAGAAGTCATCCTTGCATTGTAAGATGTAATGGTGATCTCTGTTCTTAATATGTTGAAAACATGGCTTACCTATAATCACAGTGAAATCTAAGTGTGACGCTTGCATTTCTCACCTACAGTGTATTAATTCCTAGCACATGTTCCCTCTTTTTTGTGCCATTTAACTTCTGGAAGTTAAATGTTATAAACTGTGCCCCTAACTTCATGCATGCAGTAGAATCGCAGCAGGCTGTTCAATTGTAATTCAAATGCTTTGTAAGCCTTGATTAGGATTGTTTTGCCTACTCTCAGGCAGACATCCCCATGGCAGAAGAGAAACTGAAGTCAGTTTTGTCTAGAGCACTTTCAATGCAGAATAACATTTCTTCCTTTACCTCCTGTTGAATTGATAATTTCCATATATTTAGTAAGGAAAGCTGTAATAGCAGAAGCTCAAATCCATTAAACAAAGAGCACACATACCAAGCTCTGCCTGCCCCGCGGCGGCCCGAAAGGAGTCGGAGGAGGACCCAGAGGGATCGTAGTCCCAAGGTGTCATTAATGTCTCTTATAATCCCAAAACATGATTTTTCAAAATCTTAAGTGTTTCATAATGCTCGTTTAAAAGGCCTGTACCAATAACCTGCATAAAATAACCTGTATGTAGTAGGCCTTTGGATCCATAGCTGTCTGTAGCATTTAATGGGCATAGCAGTGATAGACTCGGTTCCTTTCCAAAATAGCCACCAGCAAGTGATAAAAACATCCAGCACTGGCCACACACAGAAACGTGTTAACAGTTGATCTGAATACCAGAATGGATAGAGCATGTGGCTTAACTATGCAGAATTAAAAGATACAGACTGTATTTCTAGATGTTGCAGAAATTACTGCATACAAAACCTATTACGCAGCTTCGGGAACGGGAGATTGCTTTCCAACACGGCAAGAATTACGGTCTTAATCGTTAGAATTTAAATGTACAGAATTCCTACTGGTGATGGGAACTAGCCTAGTACAACTTTCCTTTGGTTCCAGCTGTTTTTCAGGTGCTCCTCTGCTCTGTCTGGCAAGCAGTACGGGTTTACTTTAGCAGGAGCATACCTGGGGCAGGTAAAACTGCTGGGCAGCTGCAAGATGCACACATTGAAATAATGATGATTTTTAGAAAAAGGCATGGGTCAGATTTTGTTTCAGAACATTGCTCTGACGCATCCATAGCTTGATCAAATACAAAGTAGGTTTTGTAGTGTTAAATTGGACTTTTCTAAATGACATGAAACTGAGTTCCTTCCTATCATTATAAAAGCAAGTATTAGTGTAACAAAATCCATAGGATGAAATAAAGGCCTAGAATAGAAAATTTAGGGAGTACTGCATATACAAATGGTAACTTTTCATATCCTTTATCTTGGTACACTTGAAGGGAGGCAGGAAGAGAAGGAGATAAAGACTATCTATGTAGCTTCTTAAATATCACAGGTACCTCTGTAGGGAAGTAGTTACTTACTGAGGTGGCTTAGTTCAGACATCACATTTAGCGACCAGCTGGCAACCATGAGTCCCAACTACTTTTGTCACTCGTGAAACACTGTTAACCGTGATCTGTTGTGACAACCATTTACCTCCATTAACTTGTCCAAAGGAAAACGATCATCACAAAAATCTGTGGATAGGCTTGCTGCTTGAACAAATGTTTTTTTAATTGTCTTTTGGCATCTGTCAAATTCACACACAACGGGCAGCTCCTGGGTCTGCTTACTTGGAGAAGCAGCTTCATTGTTTTGAGGTACTCTCAGTAGCAGACCATAGATAACTTGTCGGATGGGCAAAGCTGCGCTATGAGCGCTCGGTCTCTGCATGTTCTCCACCTGAACGCGGAGGAAGGTACTTCTTAGTATCAGGGCATTGATGATGAATGGGGCCAGCTTACCTTTTGCCAAAGCATCAAGTACCCACGGTGGTACGTCTGCTTTCCTGGCAGCCTCGCATTCATACCTTCCATTCTGAAAGAAGTCTTCAAGATTCACATCAGACGGAGTGTAATCCTCCATTGAAGTGCACAGAAGCTCCCTTATTTCTTCCCTCTGATGTTTCTTAAGGTATTTCAGCACATTCTCGACGGCCTCGGTGGGCTCTGCGAACTGCGACAGCCAGTGCAGGAGCCCCTGGAGGCGGAGGTGCTTCCCGCCCTTCCCCGCCGCGCAGCCCCTCGGCAGGCGGACCTTGCTGTAGAACGCCTCCAGAGCTGCCAGGTCCATGTAGTCGTTCCCGTTCATGACGGCGAAGAGCGGGAGCAGGCTCTTGTTCAGGCGGCCGAAGTGCCTGCAGAACCGCTCCACGGAGTAGCAGCGCGCGGGCACGTAGCATCCCTGCGGCCCCTCCCCGGCGCACACGCTCTCCCACTGGAAGTGGGACAGCGGGCAGTACCCGCCTGCCAGGTCGAAGACGCAGAAGTCGCTGTCGAGGGAGAGGACGGGGCA